>NC_090739.1:50570387-50627887 GCF_036898095.1 Palaemon carinicauda
CTTAGATTTGCATTGCAAACACATCCTCACGTCACCTATGGATTGACAAGCTAAGAATATTTGCAGGTCCGGGCGGACATAGAAAGACTATAAACAGAGTGGACTAGTTACATCGGATGATAATATATATTATTATATGCTATGGCTCGTGATTGGGAACCAAACATATAATATAACAAATACTATTACTGGCAAGTTAATCAACCTCTCGAATTAGAAACTCACTTGTATGCTTTTACATTAAAACTGTTAAACTTTAAAATATTAATCCATGAACTCTGAGACTGTTAAATAACTCCCAGACAGCAATAGTAAAACACTGAATATTCAAAGGTCTCTTAAGTATACTCAAAACCAAACTGGGTAATTATTCTTATTAAGAATTATTTTAAACTTACTGTGGTTCTTAACAGGATATGAGCGAATATGATTCTAAACAATGGTGACTGGAATAATACACTCTTTAAAAAAATAAACATATATATAAATTACAACAATTTGAAAAGAGTCTACATAACAAAATAAATCACTCGAAAAATTAAGACTGCACAAAACTTAGATTAAGAGAAGAATGTTACGATCTGGAAATTATATGATAACTTGACTTGAACTATTATATCTGAATAAAACCTAGACTAAGAAAAGAAATAACACTTAAGAAAATTATACAATCACTTGTTTCACTTAAAATGAAATCTGGGTACAATATTTAAGTTTGGCCCTTTATGAAAAATAGAAAACCAGATCACAATACAAATACATAACCTTCCTACAGGACCAGTTACAAAAACCTTTCACAATGCCAACACTCACTCTAATTCAATGAATTCAAAATCACCGTTTCTACGTATCTTTTAAACACATGATTTGCTTTGGAGAGGACACACTAAAGGTACTGAACACTTTTAAAACAATACTCTGAGCTGCGTGCAATAGAGGGAGAGGGGAAGTTGTCTGTCTTTTAAGACTGCATTTCTCTATCTGACTATCTAACATTAGGGGTCACCTTATATATTAAACCTAGCTGGTTCTAGAAACTTCAGAGAGATTGGGGAAGCGTGGAGGGCCGGGCATAAGCGTCAGAGTTACAAAGTATTGCTTTCTCGAACACTTTCTCACACAACAGGGAGAGGATATCTGGGTTACCTGGGCAACTATCACACACAGTTAGGTGACTCTCTGTCAGCTAGCTCCGCCCACCCTTTGTCCCCAAAATAAAAAATAAAATAACGTCATATCACTAGTTCCTTTGGGAAAATTCCAAAGCACATGGTTCCCAAAATCAATTGAGTATTCTCTCACAAACATGACTTAATACCTCATAAAATATAAAAGAACATTACATAAGCCCTTGTTCATACTTCACAGGAATCCCACAACACTCTCAAATACTTTACGTAAGACATTGTAATAAAATTACATGAAATAAAAAGTTACTTCTTAAAAAAACATAAATTTACATATACTATCTTAAATAAAGAATACAATGGAATTAACGACGAAAGTCCTACGTAACTTACACATTAAAGTTGAATCTTCACAAGAAGAACTCTACTTAAGAGCTAGCTAACCTCTCTTCAATGCACAAATAATATATAGATAAAATCATATATATATATATATATATATATATATATATATATATATATATATATATATATATATCCATGTGTGTATGTATATATATATGTATGTATGTATATATATACATACATATATATATGTGTATATATATATATATATATATATATATATATATATATATATATATATATATATATATATATATATATATATATATATATATATTGTGTCTTCATCTACAGTTACTAATTCTATGAACTCGTTTGGTTTATGTGGTTTTTCTCTGGGTGTCGTCATATATCTTTCTATTCAATCTTTTTTCAGTTTTATATATCCAGGTTTTCTTCTCTATGTTTGCATTTGATCGGACAGTTTGTATTCTGTCGTTGGGGAGATGTTTCTTAGTTGCCAGATGTTATAAACTCTTTCTTTGGAATCTTCTCCCTGTTGGACCACTCTGAATATAGCATAACCTAACCTATTTATTTTCTTTCCTTGACCATTTTCTTCTTTGTCATACTAACGTTGTAGACCTATGTGAGGCTAGCTCTTGATTTCTATTTAGGATAGTTTTTCGATGACGACCATTAGATACCTGACCTTCCTCTACTGTTGTTGAGTTGTATTACCAGACTGACTGACGGACGAAGCCCTCTTATTTCTATCCGTTTCATTTATGTCGTTGGGGTTGATTTCTTGATTTTTATCCATCATTATTTGGTTTTCTGTTTTTCAAATAGCTGGGCCCTACCAGTGAAGCATAGGCACTAAATTTCAGAAGAGTGGACTGAGGTAATCATGGTGAAGAACCTTATCCTATGTAACACTCCCACGTGAAGGGTTTGAACCTATGCCCCTGGGGATCACGTATTCCAAAAGATTAAGACTAACCACTCAGGCACGCCAGCCTCTAATAATAATAATAATAATAATAATAATAATAATAATAATAATAATAATAATGAAAATATATCATTAACTACAGTATAAGTCACATTTAGTATTTTTAATTTTACATCCTTTACGATGTCCATTTTAGTTATTCACATATTCTAGGTTAATGTCACCATTCATAGGGATAACGGAGAGCTTGTCATCATTAAACGCCCATAGTAGAAAAGAAACCTAACTCCATTCACTGTAACTTGTCCTTCAATATCCAAATAAAAAATGTAGTAAAAACTGCTGGTTATCATCTTAGAAACATTGCTTTTATAAAGAAGTACCTGGATGAAAATTCTGCACATCCCACATATTTTTAGGACAGTTCAGTATCAGGCTTTTCTTTAAATCATTAAATCGGGTTTTCCAATGCGTTTCATCACATTAGCATTTTCAACAAGCTGTTATCAGCAATATTAACCAACCTGAAAAGTGATTACACTAGAAATTAGTATAGCATATAAATTTTAAATTTTTGTATTATTGTTTGGAGAAATGGAAGAATATGGAGAGAAACAAACGGCTAATAATGATTTCGTTAAACTAAAACATATACAGTAGGTATTCGGGTTCCCCGAACAATGATTCCAGTCTTAATAATGAAATAAAATGTACCTATGGTAATTGTCGAGAATTACCATAGTCAGTGAGGATAATAAAACAGAACTACCCAAACTAGAATAATTTAAGGTCAAAAAGACAAAGAAAATGGACATCTGATACCCTATGTCTGAGAGAAACAATTGCTCTCCTCAAGAGTTTTCTTGTTCAGTCGTTGGCTCTTCTCAAACATCGGTGCGACATTTTTTTTTTTAGAAGTGAACCTAATTCATAACAAGCAGAAAAAAAAAATTGTTAATGGTAACGTGTTTGGGTAGCATTTGCGTGGCAGCAGATCTATCCCAGCCCGAGACCGTGAGTTTAAACTGTTTTACTGGGGAGGCCACTACTGTGTCTGGGCACCACAGAAGGGGATTGGGCTCTTTCGGCTGACGTTCTGGTGCACATCTACTCTGTGATGAAACTGGAACTAATACCTAGCACATTTTACCTTTAAGTACCCATATTTCTAATAAGATCAATTACCAAACGTAATAATAATAGTAATGATAAGGAGATAAGGTTTCACTAAGAAGAAATCTTATGCAACAACTAAATGCCCATCGATATGTACACACGAAATATCTCCAGGGATGCCGAGTGCAGTAAAGTAACTTCAGCATTTCATGGAATAATTAGTTTCTAAATTTCAGAATTTATCAAAATACAAATAAATACAGAGAGAGAGAGAGAGAGAGAGAGAGAGAGAGAGAGAGAGAGAGAGAGAGAGTTGAACAAAATATATCATTATTTTTAGTTTAAGTGTAGGAAATATTCTTTAGTTACTATAATTCTAAAGATATGAATTTTCAGCTTATACGCTGATGTGTGGAAGAATGTTTTATGAAGACGTCCAGCCATGGTGGAAAGCAGAAAACGTTTTTCGACCACAATTTTATGAATGACGGGAGGAAGTGACGGAGACTATGTGACTTGAAGGGCTGGGGTTAAATAACACTTCTAGTCCTAAGACGAATACAAGAACTGGATGCCAAATCTTCAATAAGGCTCTATGTTAACAAGCTTCACTAAATTGAGGGTTCCCAAAGTCTTTATGTAGCATAGAAAAACCTATTATATTGTAAAAGTCTTCGAATTAACAAATTTCAAGATGCAGCATCAGAGGCAAACCCTTGTATTTACTCTGAGGTAAAATCAAAGCAATATCGGGAAAATTAGTTTGCAACTAAATTAGATATCTTTTTTTCTAAATAGTTTATAAAATAATCCCAGATTATAGTAGAGCAGTCATTACAAAAGTTAATAGTCGAGCAATCTATATTGGTTGTAATTTCCGCTGAAGATTATCGTTAATAGTTTCAGCTATTGATAAAAGCGGAACCGGAAAAGATAGATATCCACCATTTTCCTGGAGAAATATATCAACGGACATTTAGGAAAGGACATGATTATCACATTATCAAAAATAATACCAACCCACAGATTAAGAAAGGATAAAAGCCTGAAAAACCATTAGTGTTGCCATGAAATTATTCGGTCATGATTGCGGGCTAAAAATTATGTACTAGATATATGTATATGCTTCAAGCTAGCTAACTTCAAACCGGTTTCAGATTACCGGGGAGGTATTTTGAAACCACTTTCAAGCTAAACCCCCCCCCCCCCCTATCTTTTCAAGTTACCTCCTCATCGAAATAGAAAATCTTTATGATAGTGCACATATGCATCATGCATTTACTGCAGACTTCGCAGCAATAATTAAAAAAAAAAGTTTATTTTCGTATTTAAGGAAAAGAAATGTTTCCTTTTATCATCTCAAATAGATTCCATTCATGTGCTTCAGGTGCATGAGCTTCACACGGCAATGTGCGTGGAAAAATTGACAAAAAAATCCACGAGATGTGTACTTTTTTGCCATACTCTTTCAAATTTACGAAGAAGTTTGAGATGCACCAAAAGACAAAAACATACATGCCATATTTCCGGCATTGTGCTTCAGAAATAAAGAGAAAAGGATGCCATTTGATTTTTATAGTGAATGCAATTACTTGACGTGTTAAACTTTAGTTCTATGAAAACTCAACTTCAAATTGTTATAGTTTTGTAACATTATTCAGTTGTACTATAAAGAAACGAGACACAAAATTACCACTTTTTGTATATAGTTTCTCAGGTTAGCATGGACATTCATTTATCGGATTTCGTCAGAAAGTATCCCTTATTAAACCTCCGTGCCTTGCGGGCAGATAATGGCAGGAACCACTTGCGACGAAAGTAGCTTGCTGTTTGCGATGCACACCCAGATCTAGAGAGAGAGAGAGAGAGAGAGAGAGAGAGAGAGAGAGAGAGAGAGAGAGAGAGAGAGAGAGAGAGAGAGGGGGGGGGATTACAAACACTGCAACAGAGATACCCATAGATTATAGCCAATCAAGGGAGACACACAAAAAGCTTCATAAACTTTTCGTCAGCCAGAATGGAAGGTCATCCATCCCCATACAGAGCAACAGCAGGGATAGAGTACTTACTGGTCAAGTACTTATTGGTTTATATTATTTCGAAATATTTTGCTATAGAAAAACAGAAAGAAGATCCTATTACTAATGTTTGTAAGGCAATTTTTCGCATAGCAGAAGTAACCAATTTCAGCAAAACTACTATCACAGTCAAATTAATAGTCACGTAATTTTGAACAATGGTTCCGTAAGCAGTTGCTACTGAATACATCCCCATCTTCCATAATTGTAATAGTAACGCATCTTATCATAAAGAAAAATAAGATAAACCTCCAACAGCATCAAACAACAAGGCACATATAAGATAATATGTCTCATCAAAAAAGTGTATCACCAAGAGACAATATGTTAAAATGTCAACTTTTGGAAATGGTCAAGGAATACTCCTGAAATATAGATAAGGCATACGTGATTGGTAAAATTGCAGTTGAAATGGTCACAGGGTCATTCGTCTTTCTCCAAACTATTGCCAATACAATCCGATTGAACATATTTGGGCACAAGCAAAGACCTATGTAGCGGGGAAAAAAATCAAATAGTAGATCTAAGGGTATGCCTGCTTAAAAAGAAAAAAAAAAATCACTGCATTCAGTGACAAAAGAAAATTGAGCGAATGGCGTAAAACACGCCGAAAAAATACGGGAGGACGATGCAAAGCAAGATATGGCAATCGATAAATATATTGATTCTTTAGTAAAAAGTCTCGAGTCCTCTAATGAGGAATCTTCTTTAAAAATGTTATGTTGTCATCGATATCAACAAAGGAGTTCTGGTGTATATCGAAAGACTAATTTTGAAATAAAAGTTAGATGTATGAAATTCTTTGCATTCTCCTGCATTATTATTATTATTATTATTATTATTATTATTATTATTATTATTATTATTATTAGCCAAGGTGCAACCCTACTGAGAAGGGAAACAAATAAGGAGAAATAAGTGAAGGAAAGATATAAAGTTAAAATACAAAAATAACAAGAAGGCAAATAAGTATTGTATCATTAAAGAAATGTTTAAAACAAACTGATAACAAGAAAATATAGTGAGCATGTTGATCTGCCAATAAAGATAATAAAATAACTATTGTAAGAGACAATATGACAAAAGAAAACAAAGAAACATTTCAGCTGTGGCCTTTAGAACAAGAATTTAGTGAGGTGGGGAGGTATACTACGAAGTCGAAAATATGGCACCGTGTGTTTTTTGTCTTTAGATACACCTTGACTTTCGTAAATCTAATAGAGCATAGTCTTCTAAGATTGGCTTTTCCGTTTTCCGAAGCCCTTTTCGGGTACTTGGCGTTCACTACGTAGTCAAAGATGATATCAAGGTTGTCCGATTTCCATTCAGCAGTCATACTGACGAGTTTCTGGACAAGTGATGCTGTGATCGGGTTAACCTGAATTTATATACATCCCAAAACACCAGAGATCAATGGCTTACTACCGCAAACAAAATAATCAGATAACAAAAAAAAAGGGGGTTTGATTTGCGGCCCAAGGACGAGACATGGTTATCGTAACTATCGTCCTCTTTGTGGTCATCCCGATGAATTAAGGAACGCTTGACTTATGTGCACTAGTATTATACATCACGCAAATTTACTCACTGAATGTGTCTTAAGTTCGTTTTGGAAAAAACTCATACATGATGGCCATATCGACCGTGCTTTTATCACTGTGCAAGTGTAATAATCACAAAGAACTAAGACGATAAACGAATAAATACATGACATCAATAAAATTTATCAATAGAGGAAACCGTACGTGTATATACATGTAATCTAAAATTTTTGTGTTGACCCTGATTAATATTTATAAATGATGAGATACTAAACAAAAACAAGGGGGGTAGTTTGAAACTAGGGGGTTAACTTGAAACTGGCTTCAAATTACCCCCGGGGGTAGCTTGAAACCGGTTTCAAGTTACCCCCTGGTAGCCTGAAACCGGTTTCAAACTACCGGGGGCTAAGATTTGGAAGGGGTAATTTGGAACCGGTACACCGGTCAGCATCGAGGAATATGAAAGTCTTTTAATGGACTTGAAAGGGCCAGGTTTAAGCGAATCGCGGCTGTTTGTCTCATTAAGACTTCTACTCCGGATTCCTGTGGATCCAGTCATTACTCGATGGGTTACTGGCGTTACATTCATTATCATCATCATCATCACCATCCTCATCATCATCATCATCATCATCATCATCATCTTTTATCCGTTTCCCAGGCCTGTTTACATCTCCTGGTACTCATCTCTGCTGTGGGCTGTCTGCTGCAAGAGCCTGCATTAATCTGATTACGCGTGGCAATCTTAATTAAACAACAAAACAAGTGCTGGAGGCGAGTGAAGAAAAAATTATAATAATACGATGACATGCGAAGAGAGATGTAATCTTTGAACAAAAGGAGACATAGAAAACTTTTTTGAAAAAGGCAGCGGGATATATAGTAGTATATGTTTATCTTTATGCTCTAGTCACTTGGGTAAAACGATGGAATCTCCTCCTAGGTACAGGCAACTACCATAATCTTCTGCTCGGGTATGGAATATAAGACGATCTGGGATACTTCAAAAGTGTGATTTTCTCCAATTTAGCTTAGAATCAAATAATATAACATCGAAAATTTGCATAGTCTTTCAATGTTTTTAAGACTGTTCTTTTTATAAAAGCAATACGCATTGAAATGATATTTGAAAACTACAATATAAAGTCTACAATAATTTTGAATGTTATGAAATACCATAATGGCGTCAATGACCTTCGATGTCAGGATGCCAGAGAGCTTCAAGTCATTCATTCATTCCATAAGTGGAACAAATATTTTGTAAACCTGCTAACATTTCCTAATTTAACCTTTAAAAATATCGGTAATGTGCAAGTAGATATATAAGAGATCTAATTGGATATATTTAGCAAATGGATTTCCATACCTATCTAGATAATGAAACAAATACTACTTCCAAACTGTAATTAGATTAATAACCAATACTATACTATGAATAAGGAGAAGGGTCGATTTTTCCTTTACCATTATCTATGTTTAATTTTGTCAGTGACTGATTGTAGTAAGCTGTTGGTATTACTAAAGGTTTGTTTGTTTATATTTTTTCTTTATTTAGATAGTCGAAGAGGGCAGTAAATGTATTGAGCAATTTTTTTTTTCTACTTTGAGTTAGGAAGACCCAGGCCTACATGGCTGAGGACTATGAATCGTGAAGTAAGAGATGACGAATGAAGAAGTATTGATTTAAAAGTTCAAGATACAGACGACTGGTGAAATCTAACCGAAACCCTTTGCTTCAATATGGGTAGGAGGAGATGATGATGCTGAGAAAATGAGTATCACTTCAATGCTTGGACTTACTAATACTAATATTGGATTGGTCATTTATTATTTATAAATAAACATTATTTCTCTCTTCGCTTGGTGTGGTTGTGAATTATATAATTGGTTATCTTATATATTTTCATTATTATAGCGTGATGGTTCACTTACCTTGGGTTGTTCGTAAATTTTTGTTTTTTTTTTCTATTTCTATAAGCTGAAGACCCCTCCAGTTGCTGCTCATGTTCTTCTTGTACTTGGTGCGTAGGCTACACTCTCATTCCATGCCTACTCCGTTATTCGTGAACTGATCGTCATGAAACTTAGTAGGTACATTCTATGGGTGAGCATCTCTCACATGTCCTGGGCGTTTTTTTCAAAACTTCTATCTCACTCATTAGTACTTAATTAAAGCGTGAAAAACAATGAAATTTCGACAACTCTGTTCATAATCATCGGATCAGCGAGAAATTTCGTATGTTAACTTTAGAAGTCACTAAGTTTTGATCACTAAATAGAAAGTTTATCAAACCATTAATTATTATTCTATAAAGTACTTAATCACTTTCCATGTACTAGTTCCAAAAGTTTACTTCTCCCTTCATACTAAGCTGATCTGTCTGAGCGGCATGTGTATACTAGGATACCTGCATCGATGCTCCGAGTCTGATTTTTTATGTTTTATTTTGTTAATTAGTAATAAACTTCAAAAAAAAAAAAATCAACCCTCGAAGGTCACGAAAAATTACCTTGTTTGGTGTCAAGTAAAACAAGAGGGACAGCAGATTTTAATGGTGCACTTAATTGAATGATTCTGATCTTTATTGATTAGTAATGAACAATTAATTGAAGAAAAAAATAGATTTTCAAAGTTGACAGAAATCAGTCGTGCGGGGCGTCATGTGAAATAGGAGAGACAGAAGAACACAACGGTACAGGGGACAGAACGATTCTCGCAGTCATTGCCTTCTACAGTAATTGACGATTCAAGATGAGAACAAAGGATTTACAAAGTATATGGAAAGCCGTCATGTTTAGTGTCAACTGGAAGAGGGGAGATAGATGATCAGGAATGTACAACTAATGGAACGGGTATTTCTGTCTGGAAGGATTAATTAACCAAACAATTTACAGAATATTCCCTGCAGTTGCTGAAGTGATCAAAGAATTCATTAACTGGAATCAATGCATAGGTTTCCTTAACAGTTACATCTTCAGCCTGCAGCAGTTCCTTCTAACTTGTTATTTGCAGATCTCAATTCCTCCTTTGTCACAATTTTCCTTCTGATTGTAGGTAATTGACTGTTCCCCTTTCCCCTTCCCCTCCTCTTGTGAATAAGGATTTCCCCATTGATTTGGAAACTTGAATGGAATTGGATTTGGCCCCGATTGGGAATTTTGATTTCAAGGATGGTGACCTTTACTCTAAAAGAAATTAATAATTTGGACTGTTCTTGTTGATGATGAAAAAGATGAACAAGAGCAGAAACGGGAAGGGCCATCGACTCATTAATCAAAGTGACTGGGATGGTACCGTCGGCCCATAAAGCTGTCGCAATGGGACACTTTTCACTTTTAGTCTATACTTGTGCCAGAGCTCTGTGGCCGTCGGACCAGGGTCTTTTTCAGAATACTTTGTGTCAAACTAAAATCATTGTGGACATCCCATTTTCTGAGGGAGAAACCTAATCTGCTTATCCTCAAAAGCAGATTAAGCTTTTAAATGCCCAAAGCTAACTATTGTAATGTACCTATATATATATATATATATATATATATATATATATATATATATATATATATATATATATATATATATATATATATAGATGTGTGTGTGTATATATATACATGTGTATATATATATATATATATATATATATATATATATATATATATATATATATATATATATAGGCTGCTACTAAAAGGAGCTTCTTCCAGCCAGGAAAATGTTAAACTCTACGATCTGGTTATGAGATGATCAAAATCGAGATAAATCTCTTCTATGATAACCAACGTAAAGAATGGCCCTATTCTCTGGGAGAGTGAGAGCCAAGGAAGTTAGTTCAGGATCTCGATAAGGCAGAACGGGAAAGCCATTTGTCATAAGGCTGTCTGGGAACCCCCTGAATTAACCTGAGTCATGCAGAATCCCAAACATTACATTAGCCAATGGACCAGGGTTAAACTGAGGCAGGGAGAAACCAGAAATGTGATCGCATGGGTGTTAGAGGGTAACTTGAAACATTGACCATGGGGTTGGATAGAAGGGTGTGTTAAAACCCGTGGTGCTTGCTGTTTAAATGTATGGAGAGCATGTGAATCATCAGAGAACCCTCCTGCTATAATCCTCTCCGTTATGCCAGGATGTAGTAAGCACTAACCTAACAGCCTTCTCTTGGCAACTAAGTGTGCCTGCTAGTCATTCCTCTTGCTCAGAATGTGACTGGCTGACCACTCCACAGCATAAAAGCCATCCCCAAATGCATCTACTCCATCAGGTCATAGAGATTGATGCAACAACCCTCTAGATACATCTTCAATAATTTTGGAAGGCTTGCAGCACAATAAAGGCTGCTAGCCCTAGGGCATTGAAGAGTAGAGGCTTCCTTTTCTTCACACACAGATGAGCCTACCTCTTCATTCCGGTATGTGACCCTTCCTTCCTTCAATGCATCTGAGCACAGTTGAATGTCAGGACAGGAAGAGTCAAGTTGGACTCTCTCACAGGGGTTCCTTGTTAGCCAGCAGGTAAGATCAATCCAAGTATCCTGTGCCATTGGCACTAGGAGAGATGGCAATCCTTCAGACTGTAGCAGAAGGGAGGTCCTAAAAATGGACTGATGCACAGGTGCTAAAACTAGGTCCTTGTAGATCCCTGCACCAAAGAGTTCCAAAAAGACAGAGACACCTCTAATGACAATTGCCAGGGAATGGAGTGCCCCACAATGTCCCATGGATGGTACAGGCTCTCTTGAATGAGTACACAGACATCAGACAGAAACAATAATCCGGGATTAACTGCCTCCTTTGACACTAGACCTTTAGGACAGATGAGATCTGAAAGCCATCTTACCTGGCCTTTTGTCCCAGATCAGGCTGACCACGCAATCAGGAACTGAGAGTGACCCAATAAAGCCAGTGACAGTGGGATAAAGATCCTCGGAGCTGAAACGGAAGATATGGAATGAGTATTCATACTATTCATCTGCTAGACAGAGCACAAGGATGACCACGGCCCCATACCATACAGGGAGAATATCCATTCGCCCTCAACTCTTTGTTTTCTAGTGCACACCCGTGAGCAAAGAGGATTTCAAATGGTGCTATCCTCTCAAATTGCTCTACTAAAGTATCACTAATTGAGGGAAGACCAGGAGTCCAAAGTCCCAGCAGAAGGAGATATGGAGAATACCAAAGCTCCATCATTAGTTCTGGCCGCTTATCCTGGTTACACGATAGCCGGGAAACCTAATCCATGAGGCTAGGGGGGTTGCAGCAGGTGGATGGGACACAGGGTCATGGCCCAGTCTTGTGCATTGGTTTCAGGGGCCCACCCATAGAGTCGTACCCCAGTACCACTCTGCTACCAACGTAGCCAGAAGGATGTGATATGGGATCAAGGCCTACCCTGTGTACATACATAAATATACATTTATATATTCTGTATGCCCAGATGTATACATGTATACATTATATATATATATATATATATATATATATATATATATATATATATATATATATGATAAATTTTGCACATTTAGACGTGTTTTTCATATTCAAATAAGCCATATATATATATTTTTGATACATTAATGTCTGGATTCTCTTAACGACCTCGGGATCAGAGCCCCAGGCGAAATCACACAAAGATAAGAGCTTGGGTCCGGCCGGGAATCGAACCCTGGTCAGCAAGCTTGTATAGACAGTGACTAAACCACTTGGCCACGAAGAAAGATAAAAGTCAATGACAATTCTTCTGTACTTATACCTGTCGAATTCAGGTGTTTTGTACTTAGAATTGAAATCAACCCATCTTCACCATCGTAGCTAATTGGTAGTTTGTTACTTGGCATTCAATTAATGATAAATTTTGCACATTTAGAAGTGTTTTTCATATTCAAATAAGCCATATATATATTTTTGATACATTAAAGTCTGGATTCTCTTAACGACCTTGGGATCAGAGCCCCAGGCGAAATCACACAAAGACAAGAGCTTGGGTCCGGCCAGGAATCGAACCCTGGTCGGCAAGCTTGTATAGACAGTGACTAAACCACTTGGCCACGAAGAAAGATAAAAGTCAATGACAATTCTTCTGTACTTATACCTGTCGAATTCAGGTGTTTTGTACTTAGAATTGAAATCAACCCATCTTCACCATCGTAGCTAATTGGTAGTTTGTTACTTGGCATTCAATTAATGATAAATTTTGCACATTTAGACGTGTTTTTCATATTCAAATAAGCCATATATATATTTTTGATACATTAATGTCTGGATTCTCTTAACGACCTCGGGATCAGAGCCCCAGGCGAAATCACACAAAGACAAGAGCTTGGGTCCGGCCGGGAATCGAACCCTGGTCGGCAAGCTTGTATAGACAGTGACTAAACCACTTGGCCACGAAGAAAGATAAAAGTCAATGACAATTCTTCTGTACTTATACCTGTCGAATTCAGGTGTTTTGTACTTAGAATTGAAATCAACCCATCTTCACCATCGTAGCTAATTGGTAGTTTGTTACTTGGCATTCAATTAATGATAAATTTTGCACATTTAGACGTGTTTTTCATATTCAAATAAGCCATATATATATTTTTGATACATTAATGTCTGGATTCTCTTAACGACCTCGGGATCAGAGCCCCAGGCGAAATCACACAAAGACAAGAGCTTGGGTCCGGCCGGGAATCGAACCCTGGTCGGCAAGCTTGTATAGACAGTGACTAAACCACTTGGCCACGAAGAAAGATAAAAGTCAATGACAATTCTTCTGTACTTATACCTGTCGAATTCAGGTGTTTTGTACTTAAAATTGAAATCAACCCATCTTCACCATCGTAGCTAATTGGTAGTTTGTTACTTGGCATTCAATTAATGATAAATTTTGCACATTTAGACGTGTTTTTCATATTCAAATAAGCCATATATATATTTTTGATATATTAATGTCTGGATTCTCATAACGACCTCGGGATCAGAGCCCCAGGCGAAATCACACAAAGACAAGAGCTTGGGTCCGGCCGGGAATCGAACCCTGGTCGGCAAGCTTGTATAGACAGTGACTAAACCACTTGGCCACGAAGAAAGATAAAAGTCAATGACAATTCTTCTGTACTTATACCTGTCGAATTCAGGTGTTTTGTACTTAAAATTGAAATCAACCCATCTTCACCATCGTAGCTAATTGGTAGTTTGTTACTTGGCATTCAATTAATGATAAATTTTGCACATTTAGACGTGTTTTTCATATTCAAATAAGCCATATATATATTTTTGATACATTAATGTCTGGATTCTCTTAACGACCTCGGGATCAGAGCCCCAGGCGAAATCACACAAAGACAAGAGCTTGGCTCCGGCCGGGAATCGAACCCTGGTCGGCAAGCTTGTATAGACAGTGACTAAACCACTTGGCCACGAAGAAAGATAAAAGTCAATGACAATTCTTCTGTACTTATACCTGTCGAATTCAGGTGTTTTGTACTTAGAATTGAAATCAACCTATCTTCACCAACGTAGCTAATTGGTAGTTTGTTACTTGGCATTCAATTAATGATAAATTTTGCACATTTAGACGTGTTTTTCATATTCAAATAAGCCATATATATATTTTTGATACATTAATGTCTGGATTCTCTTAACGACCTCGGGATCAGAGCCCCAGGCGAAATCACACAAAGACAAGAGCTTGGGTCCGGCCGGGAATCGAACCCTGGTCGGCAAGCTTGTATAGACAGTGACTAAACCACTTGGCCACGAAAAAAGATAAAAGTCAATGACAATTCTTCTGTACTTATACCTGTCGAATTCAGGTGTTTTGTACTTAGAATTGAAATCAACCCATCTTCACCATCATAGCTAATTGGTAGTTTGTTACTTGGCATCCAATTAATGATAAATTTTGCACATTTAAACGTGTTTTTCCTATTCAAATAAGCCATATATATATTTTTGATACATTAATGTCTGGATTCTCTTAACGACCTCGGGATCAGAGCCCCAGGCGAAATCACACAAAGACAAGAGCTTGGGTCCGGCCGGGAATCGAACCCTGGTCAGCAAGCTTGTATAGACAGTGACTAAACCACTTGGCCACGAAGAAAGATAAAAGTCAATGACAATTCTTCTGTACTTATACCTGTCGAATTCAGGTGTTTTGTACTTAGAATTGAAATCAACCCATCTTCACCATCGTAGCTAATTGGTAGTTTGTTACTTGGCATTCAATTAATGATAAATTTTGCACATTTAGACGTGTTTTTCATATTCAAATAAGCCATATATATATTTTGATACATTAATGTCTGGATTCTCTTAACGACCTCGGGATCAGAGCCCCAGGCGAAATCACACAAAGACAAGAGCTTGGGTCCGGCCGGGAATCGAACCCTGGTCGGCAAGCTTGTATAGACAGTGACTAAACCACTTGGCCACGAAGAAAGATAAAAGTCAATGACAATTCTTCTGTACTTATACCTGTCGAATTCAGGTGTTTTGTACTTAGAATTGAAATCAAGCCATCTTCACCATCGTAGCTAATTGGTAGTTTGTTACTTGGCATTCAATTAATGATAAATTTTGCACATTTAGACGTGTTTTTCATATTCAAATAAGCCATATATATATTTTTGATACATTAATGTCTGGATTCTCTTAACGACCTCGGGATCAGAGCCCCAGGCGAAATCACACAAAGACAAGAGCTTGGGTCCGGCCGGGAATCGAACCCTGGTTGGCAAGCTTGTATAGACAGTGACTAAACCACTTGGCCACGAAGAAAGATAAAAGTCAATGACAATTCTTTTGTACTTATACCTGTCGAATTCAGGTGTTTTGTACTTAGAATTGAAATCAACCCATCTTCACCATCGTAGCTAATTGGTAGTTGGTTACTTGGCATTCAATTAATGATAAATTTTGCACATTTAGACGTGTTTTTCATATTCAAATAAGCCATATATATATTTTTGATACATTAATGTCTGGATTCTCTTAACGACCTCGGGATCAGAGCCCCAGGCAAAATCACACAAAGACAAGAGCTTGGGTCCGGCCGGGAATCGAACCCTGGTCGGCAAGCTTGTATAGACAGTGACTAAACCACTTGGCCACGAAGAAAGATAAAAGTCAATGACAATTCTTTTGTACTTATACCTGTCAAATTCAGGTGTTTTGTACTTAGAATTGATATCAACCCATCTTCACCATCGTAGCTAATTGGTAGTTTGTTACTTGGCATTTAATTAATGATAAATTTTGCACATTTAGACGTGTTTTTCATATTCAAATAAGCTATATATATATTTTTGATACATTAATGTCTGGATTCTCTTAACGACCTCGGGATCAGAGCCCCAGGCGAAATCACACAAAGACAAGAGCTTGGGTCCGGCCGGGAATCGAACCCTGGTCGGCAAGCTTGTATAGACAGTGACTAATCCACTTGGCCACGAAGAAAGATAAAAGTCAATGACAATTCTTCTGTACTTATACCTGTCGAATTCAGGTGTTTTGTACTTAAAATTGAAATCAACCCATCTTCACCATCGTAGCTAATTGGTAGTTTGTTACTTGGCATTCAATTAATGATAAATTTTGCACATTTAGACGTGTTTTCCATATTCAAATAAGCCATATATATATTTTTGATACATTAATGTCTGGATTCTCTTAACGACCTCGGGATCAGAGCCCCAGGCGAAATCACACAAAAACAAGAGCTTGGGTCCGGCCGGGAATCGATCCCTGGTCGGCAAGCTTGTATAGACAGTGACTAAACCACTTGGCCACGAAGAAAGATAAAAGTCAATGACAATTCTTCTGTACTTATACCTGTCGAATTCAGGTGTTTTGTACTTAGAATTGAAATCAACCCATCTTCACCATCGTAGCTAATTGGTAGTTTGTTACTTGGCATTCAATTAATGATAAATTTTGCACATTTAGACGTGTTTTTCATATTCAAATAAGCCATATATATATTTTTGATACATTAATGTCTGGATTCTCTTAACGACCTCGGGATCAGAGCCCCAGGCGAAATCACACAAAGACAAGAGCTTGGGTCCGGCCGGGAATCGAACCCTGGTTGGCAAGCTTGTATAGACAGTGACTAAACCACTTGGCCACGAAGAAAGATAAAAGTCAATGACAATTCTTTTGTACTTATACCTGTCGAATTCAGGTGTTTTGTACTTAGAATTGAAATCAACCCATCTTCACCATCGTAGCTAATTGGTAGTTTGTTACTTGGCATTCAATTAATGATAAATTTTGCACATTTAGACGTGTTTTTCATATTCAAATAAGCCATATATATATTTTTGATACATTAATGTCTGGATTCTCTTAACGACCTCGGGATCAGAGCCCCAGGCGAAATCACACAAAGACAAGAGCTTGGGTCCGGGCGGGAATCGAACCCTGGTCGGCAAGCTTGTATAGACAGTGACTAAACCACTTGGCCACGAAGAAAGATAAAAGTCAATGACAATTCTTTTGTACTTATACCTGTCGAATTCAGGTGTTTTGTACTTAGAATTGAAATCAACCCATCTTCACCATCGTAGCTAATTGGTAGTTTGTTACTTGGCATTCAATTAATGATAAATTTTGCACATTTAGACATGTTTTCCATATTCAAATAAGCCATATATATATTTTTGATACATTAATGTCTGGATTCTCTTAACGACCTCGGGATCAGAGCCCCAGGCGAAATCACACAAAGACAAGAGCTTGGGTCCGGCCGGGAATCGATCCCTGGTCGGCAAGCTTGTATAGACAGTGACTAAACCACTTGGCCACGAAGAAAGATAAAAGTCAATGACAATTCTTCTGTACTTATACCTGTCGAATTCAGGTGTTTTGTACTTAGAATTGAAATCAACCCATCTTCACCATCGTAGCTAATTGGTAGTTTGTTACTTGGCATTCAATTAATGATAAATTTTGCACATTTAGACGTGTTTTTCATATTCAAATAAGCCATATATATATTTTTGATACATTAATGTCTGGATTCTCTTAACGACCTCGGGATCAGAGCCCCAGGCGAAATCACACAAAGACAAGAGCTTGGGTCCGGCCGGGAATCGAACCCTGGTCGGCAAGCTTGTATAGACAGTGACTAAACCACTTGGCCACGAAGAAGGATAAAAGTCAATGACAATTCTTCTGTACTTATACCTGTCGAATTCAGGTGTTTTGTACTTAGAATTGAAATCAACCCATCTTCACCATCGTAGCTAATTGGTAGTTTGTTACTTGGCATTCAATTAATGATAAATTTTGCACATTTAGACGTGTTTTTCATATTCAAATAAGCCATATATATATTTTTGATACATTAATGTCTGGATTCTCTTAACAACCTCGGGATCAGAGCCCCAGGCGAAATCACACAAAGACAAGAGCTTGGGTCCGGGCGGGAATCGAACCCTGGTCGGCAAGCTTGTATAGACAGTGACTAAACCACTTGGCCACAAAGAAAGATAAAAGTCAATGACAATTCTTTTGTACTTATACCTGTCGAATTCAGGTGTTTTGTACTTAGAATTGAAATCAACCCCTCTTCATCATCGTAGCTAATTGGTAGTTTGTTACTTGGCATTTAATTAATGATAAATTTTGCACATTTAGACGTGTTTTTCATATTCAAATAAGCCATATATATATTTTTGATACATTAATGTCTGGATTCTCTTAACGACCTCGGGATCAGAGCCCCAGGCGAAATCACACAAAGACAAGAGCTTGGGTCCGGCCGGGAATCGAACCCTGGTCGGCAAGCTTGTATAGACAGTGACTAATCCACTTGGCCACGAAGAAAGATAAAAGTCAATGACAATTCTTCTGTACTTATACCTGTCGAATTCAGGTGTTTTGTACTTAAAATTGAAATCAACCCATCTTCACCATCGTAGCTAATTGGTAGTTTGTTACTTGGCATTCAATTAATGATAAATTTTGCACATTTAGACGTGTTTTCCATATTCAAATAAGCCATATATATATTTTTGATACATTAATGTCTGGATTCTCTTAACGACCTCGGGATCAGAGCCCCAGGCGAAATCACACAAAGACAAGAGCTTGGGTCCGGCCGGGAATCGATCCCTGGTCGGCAAGCTTGTACAGACAGTGACTAAACCACTTGGCCACGAAGAAAGATAAAAGTCAATGACAATTCTTCTGTACTTATACCTGTCGAATTCAGGTGTTTTGTACTTAGAATTGAAATCAACCCATCTTCACCATCGTAGCTAATTGGTAGTTTGTTACTTGGCATTCAATTAATGATAAATTTTGCACATTTAGACGTGTTTTTCATATTCAAATAAGCCATATATATATTTTTGATACATTAATGTCTGGATTCTCTTAACGACCTCGGGATCAGAGCCCCAGGCGAAATCACACAAAGACAAGAGCTTGGGTCCGGCCGGGAATCGAACCCTGGTCGGCAAGCTTGTATAGACAGTGACTAAACCACTTGGCCACGAAGAAGGATAAAAGTCAATGACAATTCTTCTGTACTTATACCTGTCGAATTCAGGTGTTTTGTACTTAGAATTGAAATCAACCCATCTTCACCATCGTAGCTAATTGGTAGTTTGTTACTTGGCATTCAATTAATGATAAATTTTGCACATTTAGACGTGTTTTTCATATTCAAATAAGCCATATATATATTTTTGATACATTAATGTCTGGATTCTCTTAACAACCTCGGGATCAGAGCCCCAGGCGAAATCACACAAAGACAAGAGCTTGGGTCCGGGCGGGAATCGAACCCTGGTCGGCAAGCTTGTATAGACAGTGACTAAACCACTTGGCCACGAAGAAAGATAAAAGTCAATGACAATTCTTCTGTACTTATACCTGTCGAATTCAGGTGTTTTGTACTTAGAATTGAAATCAACCCATCTTCACCATCGTAGCTAATTGGTAGTTTGTCACTTGGCATTCAATTAATGATAAATTTTGCACATTTAGACGTGTTTTTCATATTCAAATAAGCCATATATATATTTTTGATACATTAATGTCTGGATTCTCTTAACGACCTCGGGATCAGAGCCCCAGGTGAAATCACACAAAGACAAGAGTTTATTCACTGTCTATACAAGCTTACCGACCAGGGTTCGATTCCCGGCCGGACCCAAGCTCTTGTCTTTGTGTGATTTCGCCTGGGGCTCTGATCCCGAGGTCGTTAAGAGAATCCAGACATTAATGTATCAAAAATATATATATGGCTTATTTGAATATGAAAAACACGTCTAAATGTGCAAAATTTATCATTAATTGAATGCCAAGTAACAAACTACCAATTAGCTACGATGGTGAAAATGGGTTGATTTCAATTCTAAGTACAAAACACCTGAATTCGACAGGTATAAGTACAGAAGAATTGTCATTGACTTTTATCTTTCTTCGTGGCCAAGTGGTTTAGTCACTGTCTATACAAGCTTGCCGACCAGGGTTCGATTCCCGGCCGGACCCAAGCTCTTGTCTTTGTGTGATTTCGCCTGGGGCTCTGATCCCGAGGTCGTTAAGAGAATCCAGACATTAATGTATCAAAAATATATATATGGCTTATTTGAATATGAAAAACACATCTAAATGTGCAAAATTTATCATTAATTGAATGCCAAGTAACAAACTACCAATTAGCTACGATGGTGAAGATGGCTTGATTTCAATTCTAAGTACAAAACACCTGAATTCGACAGGTATAAGTACAGAAGAATTGTCATTGACTTTTATCTTTCTTCGTGGCCAAGTGGTTTAGTCACTGTCTATACAAGCTTGCCGACCAGGGTTCGATTCCCGGCCGGACCCAAGCTCTTGTCTTTGTGTGATTTCGCCCGGGGCTCTGATCCCGAGGTCGTTAAGAGAATCCAGACGTTAATGTATCAAAAATATATATATGGCTTATTAAGATATGAAAAACACGTCTAAATGTGCAAAATTTATCATTAATTGAATGCCAAGTAACAAACTACCAATTAGCTACGATGGTGAAGATAGGTTGATTTCAATTCTAAGTACAAAACACCTGAATTCGACAGGTATAAGTACAGAAGAATTGTCATTGACTTTTATCTTTCTTCGTGGCCAAGTGGTTTAGTCACTGTCTATACAAGCTTGCCGACCAGGGTTCGATTCCCGGCCGGACCCAAGCTCTTGTCTTTGTGTGATTTCGCCTGGGGCTCTGATCCCGAGGTCGTTAAGAGAATCCAGACATTAATGTATCAAAAATATATATATGGCTTATTTGAATATGAAAAACACGTCTAAATGTGCAAAATTTATCATTAATTGAATGCCAAGTAACAAACTACCAATTAGCTACGATGGTGAAGATGGGTTGATTTCAATTCTAAGTACAAAACACCTTAATTCGACAGGTATAAGTACAGAAGAATTGTCATTGACTTTTATCTTTTTTCGTGGCCAAGTGGTTTAGTCACTGTCTATACAAGCTTGCCGACCAGGGTTCGATTCCCGGCCGGACCCAAGCTCTTGTCTTTGTGTGATTTCGCCTGGGGCTCTGATCCCGAGGTCGTTAAGAGAATCCAGACATTAATGTATCAAAAATATATATATGGCTTATCTGAATATGAAAAACACGTCTAAATGTGCAAAATTTATCATTAATTGAATGCCAAGTAACAAACTACCAATTAGCTACGATGGTGAAGATGGGTTGATTTCAATTCTAAGTACAAAACACCTGAATTCGACAGGTATAAGTACAGAAGAATTGTCATTGACTTTTATCTTTCTTCGTGGCCAAGTGGTTTAGTCACTGTCTATACAAGCTTGCCGACCAGGGTTCGATTCCCGGCCGGACCCAAGCTCTTGTCTTTGTATGATTTCGCCTGGGGCTCTGATCCCGAGGTCGTTAAGAGAATCCAGACATTAATATATCAAAAATATATATATGGCTTATTTGGATATATATATATATATATATATATATATATATATATATATATATATATATATATATATATATATATATATATATATAAATATATATATATATATATATTTATATAAATATATATATATATATATATATATATATATATATATATGTATATATATATATATATATATATATATATATATATATATATACATATATATATATATATATATATATGACCCGTGTTGACTGATAATGAGACAACGGAATATGGGTTTTCTTCATTTATTACAAAAGGTTCGTTCGTAAGTACACTATACACAACTACCCTCTCAGGTGAGGGACTTGTCAACTCGAGCGCCCACCAGCAACTAAAACTCCCTTCACTACCAAATTACAACCTCTGCAACAATAAGCTGAGACATAGATTTTTGTGGAATACTCGTGAATATTGAGTTCATTTACCTTGTCCTACATGACATCTCTGCATACAGGAATTAGGACATTCTTCCCCCCCCCCCCCCTACAAGATCCTCACTCCAGGAGGAGGTGCGCACTCGCCCTCACTAGTCTATTATATATGGAGGACACTCCAACCGGGAATAGGCATGTCATGTACGAAACAGAAAAGCATCATAATATATATATGGATATAGAAATCACCCAAAAAAATAACATATCTTCCACACAAAAAATAAAAAATGAAATATTGCATGTGAAAATGTACACTACACAATACAAATAATTCCACAAGTTTCTTCTTAAGACCTCTGCAACTAAGACACAGAATACCCAAAGTGAAAAAAAATCATAACATCAGTTTTACATAACCTCATCAATAACCTCCCTCTGGTTGCGGGCAATATGGGCTTCTTGGGCGGGACAGGGGTAGGAATAGACATTCCTTCATCCCTTGATTTTACTGGTCCAGGTTTACAGCACAATTTCGCAACACAACTCACCACCACCGTTTCACCATTTATTCAAATCACTACAACACTTGCACTTGCAACTTTCAACCGGTGGCCACTAGCCGTTTTCCCAAGAAAATCATTCATCTTCCCGCCCTTTTCTTTTAACATTAAGTACAAGGTATTCACATCTACACATTCTCTAACACTGCCTATCCTCAAGGCTGAACTTTAATCCCGCTGCCACTTGCCATTCGGGAACCGACCCGGCCCCAGAAACCAGGAATCATATAAATACATGAATAATACAGTATCCGCCTGACGGATCTCACTTGACCTATTTAACCTCTGATTGTTTTTAGGTTCACTCAGCAATGATATACGTATTTCCACACTCAGCAAAATTACCACATCATTTTACGTATACATTCAGCATCAACATAAAAGAACACATTGTTATCAAATTTATTTAAAACTCGGTAAAAGTAGAAATGAGATCTGTTCAAATAAAAAAAAAAAAAAATTCTACTCATCAACTCGAGGGATGTCACATATGCAGGGATAAGGAAGAACACTTTTGAAAACTAGCTCTTCAGGTACCACATGAATGTGTGCCTGATGATGTTCAGACACTCCGCCATTAATAATGCTTTTTATCACAACTGTGTTAGACTTAACCATCTTCACTCGGTACGGACCCAAATACGCTGGCTCTAGTTTGTGTTTCCTAGGTTGTAATAATTTCAAATGCAAACGATCGCCCACAAATACTTTTACCGGTGCGGTTTTGAACCGACCATCATACTTTGAGCTGTGATTTTCATTAGCTCTTTTCAAAAACCTTTCAGTGGTGTTCATTACTCTCCTCAATATATCTAATAAATATACACGGTATTGCTCAGTTGAATAATTTGGCAATTGTTGCGAATTAATGAGTACCGTATATGGTAACACAGGATCCTGTCCATACACTATAAAGAAAGGCTCAGCTGTAGAAAACATGGCATGCCTATGAAGGGGGTCATCAGCCACTAAGTAACGTAAAATTCGCACTACTTCCCCATTATGCGATTCCACTAATCCACTAAGTGCGTGACCAATTTCACCATCTTATTTATAAACTCAAGACCTTTATCCCTTATCACAATTTTCGGGCAACCAAACCTAGTAATGAAAGAGCACAGCACCTGGGCTAATGAATTTGCAGATTTATCCAACATTGCGTAAGTATGAGTGTACCAAGTAAATGCATCCAGAAATACACATATATACTTATGTTGTGTTAACCCAGTAGGAAATGGTCCTACTACATCCTTATGCACTCTGTAAAATTTAATAGGAATCACAGGCCACACTCTGGCTTCTGGTACAGTGTTTTTATGTTCTTTGAAACAGTTACAAGCATGACAACCTTTTATGTAATTCTCTATAGATATTTTCATTCCTAACCAAAAGAAGGATTCACGTGCTCTCCTTAATGTTCTATCAATCCCTAAATGCCCTGCATACGGACTTGCATGTACAATGTGGATGGCTCGTTTAATTAAAGAGGGAGGAAGAACTACCCGTGCACAAAATTCCTCTCCCCTCTTCTCGTAAGCACAATATAAGATATCATTTTCAATAAAAAATTTCTCACGAGGCACATTCAGAAATGACGGATAACTATTAAATTCCCCTTTAATCATTGCTCGCAATCTTTCTATCCATTCCCCTTTTTTCTGTCACTTTCGGACTTGTTTTATGTCCCAACCTCCCAAGTCAATCAAACCTGTATCATCAAGGCATTCATTCTGGACACCCCTGGTCATGTCTTCGGTCACCCACATATATTCATCTTCATCGCTCGTCTCTCTCTTTCTGTCTCGAGTCTCTCTCTCTCTCTCTCTCTCTCTCTCTCTCTCTCTCTCTCTCTCTCTCTCTCTCTCTCTCTCTCTCTCTCTCTCCACTACCGTATTCTGATTGCTTATCGGGAGAATTCTCATGCCGTTCTCTATTCTCTCTATTTTGATGGGGTCTTCAATATTTTGGTTATGTTCTTTGTTCCTCTTTTGTGCCCTAGATGTTACTCCTATTACTGCACCTCTAGAGAGAACATCAGCTACCTCGTTAGCTTTCCCTTCTATGTGATGAAAACCTTTTATATTGAACTCTAACAATCTCTCAATCCATCTCGCTTGACGAGAGGTCAAATAATTTTTATAATACAAATCACGTAAGGAGCGATGATCACTTTGCAACTCAATCGACTGACCTAATAAAAAGAACCGATGCTTCTCTAGAACCCAAAGAATAGCCAAAGCCTCTCGATCAAATGTACTAAAATTCTTTTTTGGGCTCAAGCCATGTCGTCCTGATGGAAGTTCCTATAGGGTAGCTTCCTAGGGTATATTACAACTACGGCGATATTCCCAGAGAATTTACCTTAAGGTACCAGAATTCTAACTCCTGGAGCGAGTATCCCTCGTGAAAGGGATATCGCGACATATCAGAGGACGTATTCTAGACACGTCACATGGCAATCTACGACCTGAACAGAGATTCGTCTCGTAGGAGGGAGATTGACGAGATACGAATTCGGGAAAGAAAAAGGGGAGCCGCTCCCAAGGCTTCCCTATCCCCCGATTCGTATGCGTGCCTGGCGCCAATCCTGGCGCCATCTGTATTCCTTTTTGCGTAGCTTAACAACTCGGTGTTTTTTCCTGTTTTTCTCGCAAATCTTGGATTTATTCAGCTTTTCATGGCTTCTTCGTCTTCGTTGGCCTCGGATAAGTTGAGTATAGTGTCTATTATGTATAAATGTAGGCTCTTGGTAAAATTTTGAGTGATTAATAGGATTAATCTTTGATACAAGAGCCGTAGCCTACCAGAGGTGTCCTGGACACTGTCACTCGCTAGGTATAAATTAGTTAGTCAGGGTGACATTCCTGGTTGTTTTGCTTAATAAAATTTAGCTATTTAGCTTTACATAGGATTTCCTTTCGTGCTTAGTATTATTTGGCGAAGTATTCGCCATTCTGGCCTACGCTAGGCCATGTAGCCTAGTCGTTTGGTCCTAGTACTTAATGCATGATTTTGGTTTTTCCGAGTGTAATTAAAATTTTATTGAAGCTTTAGGCTATATTTTATACATTTTAGACTGTGTGGAATATTTCCAAGATTGTATACGTGAGAGTTTCGGTGAATTAGGTAATCGATTCTCTTGGTGCCTAGGCTAATTGCTTATGGAGCCTTAGTATACTTTATTATACTCCCCGGTTGCTTTCTTTTCTTCGGAGAAGGTATGCAATCCCTTTCCCTCTGTTTAAGCCTTGGGCTTATCCCTAAGTGGTTTTTTCCGAATTTATTTTCGATAAAACTATACTAGGGTGTTACTGTACCTTCCTGTTCCAGCTGAGTCTGGTTCAAAGAGGGACAGAACAATGGAGTTTTTAGTCTGAGTCCGTGTTGTTTGGCTTGGGGCAGAGTCTCCCTCGCTGACCTAACACTTACAAAGGGAGCTGAGCTCCCTTAGGTCACTATCGAAGGTTTCTGTAGTTATGATTCCTTCTTGTGTGATCGACCAGACTAAGTCCTGTTGCTGTTCTCGGGGAGGATAAATCTTCCCTTGGGAGTAGCAACGCCTTCCTTGCTTTGGTGCTCTGGAAGCTGGCAGGTATTATACTACTGCGCTGGCCCTTTCCCTTAGATCTCCCTTAGGCTAAGACAAAGTTCTTGGCTGCGGGTGATCTGTCACTAAAGCAAGGTTGGCAGGACCCTCTTGTCCCTTCCCCCTCTATCTCCGTAATGGCCTAGCCATTACTGTACTGTACCTTGCCGGCCGGCAGAGCTGGCCGGCAGGGGTATTACTGTACCGTATGTCATTCTACTTCTGGACCTAGTATAGGTTGGGATATGGATTGACTAAGCCCATTGCCGGCCGGCAGAGATGCTGGACGGCAAGGGTCTTATGTTTTCGAGTGCTGCCCGGACCTCTCTTGGTCCCTCATCCATGCCCGCCGGCAGAGCCGGACGGCATTGGTCAAGGAAGCCTGAATTAAGTTTCTCCCCTTCCTTATATGCACTCTTTCGGTTGCCGGGCTTGGGGGGTTGTGTACACTCTTATCCCGGCATCCATTCTATTTTCTTCTAGTGCTGTACCTGTCCCGGCTGCCGGCCTATGAGGCCGGCAGCCGGGCAGGTGTAGTCTTCTGGTTCTTTTGCTGCCGGCTGGCATCGGTCTTGTACCTTTGCCGGCCGGCTTATGTCAGTCCTTGTCTGCCGGTCACCAAGAATGTGGCCGGCAGCTGGGTACTACCTTGTGTAGTTACTGGCCGGCAATCATTGCCGGCCAACACTGGCTGTTGCTGGCCGGCAGCTGCTGCCGCCGGCACAGGCATTTGAACCAGAGGGCTGCCGCCCTATAGCTGTTAAGTAGTATACTTTAAAGCTAATTGTGGTGTGTGCCGGCCGGCAAAGGCAGGCCGGCACACATCCTCCTATACTGTACTAGTATTCTTCTGTATAGCATATACAGTAAGAAGAAAACTATAGTAAAAGTTTAGGTACAGCACTGTATCTTCTAACACTATTGTGTTTTCTTACACAGCCCTTTGCTGTTGCCCTCAGACAGGAAGCAGAGTTCTTCCCCGTCTATTATCCAGGATTTTTAAAATCATTGCCTAGGTGTGAGCTCCACCTGTTTCCTCTGGAAACCTTGCATTGGTTACTCTAGTAGAGATAAACCATTTTGATTTTATTATCTGGAAGGCTGCAACAATGGGTTGTGAGGGAAACACAAGTGTGTGTCTTTCATTTATGAATTGTTATGCTATACTATGCATATCCAGTGATACATAGTTCACTTGATACTCATGGAAATTTCTTCTCTTTACAGGAGGACCCTCCGAAGTGCGGAAATGTTTTCTGCAATGTCCGCAGCAAGAACCTCTGCGGACATGAGTGTTGTAGGAGACACGCAGCATGCGCTGTCTCCAAGGATGATCTCCAGTATTGGGACCCTCAGGTATGTACTGTATGCACTAACCTGATTACTGA
Source organism: Palaemon carinicauda (assembly GCF_036898095.1). Lineage (NCBI taxonomy): Eukaryota > Metazoa > Arthropoda > Malacostraca > Decapoda > Palaemonidae > Palaemon > Palaemon carinicauda. The sequence goes on from NC_090739.1 coordinate 50,598,427, forward strand.
GGCTTTTGATTCCCCTAGAACGGCGGAATCAAGGGATATAGCTAGGGAAAAGCTTCGTACTTGGGTAAGGGGCTTCAAGAAGAACACCTCTGGCCCTTATCTTCCAAGTGAGAAGATGAGGGCGTATCTTTTTCCCCAGGCATCAGCTGAGGCAGTGATTCCCCAGCCTCAAGAGGAGATCCTTCAAGATCAAGTCCAGGTGGACGAGGAAGTCGCAGATGCGATGCAAGACATCCAGTTGTGTGACAGGATGTCTGACCTGGACGAACGTTTGGAAGAAGACCTCCTGGTAGAAGGTCAGGATCAAGTTCAAACCCCGGATGTCGTAGAGGATGAGGTCGACGAGGTGTCGGCTACTCCGGTTCAGATGCCGGAGCCTATCCCCTCAACATCGGCTGGCCTCCCAGTAGAACTGGGACAGGCCCTCTCTTCGATTGTTGGAATGATCCAACAAATGCAGAAGGAGAATCAGGAGAAGGCGGCTGCAATGGAACTGCGTATGCAGTCCCTGGCAGAATCACATGTGCCCCGGAAAAGGCTCAATGTGAAAGACCTTCCCATATGCTCAGATGCTAACCCATGGAGGTATGCTGAGCACATGCCGATGACGACTGGAAAGATCGTCATCTCGGATAAGCTGGGTTCAGTTCCCCTAGAGGAGGTAGAATTCTGGCCCAGCAAGGCATCATATCCGGACTGCTATGTCCGGCTGAGAAAAGAACCAGCTTCAAGGGAGGAGACAGAGCCGAAGGAGGTCATTGTTATGGACCACGCTAAGGCTCAAGCCCTACTTTCATCCTCGATGAAAGAGAGGGGCTTCTCGAATTCGAAGGTAGCTGCATTGAACAAGAAGCTCCCTTCTTTTGTGTCCTCTCCTGCTAGAGCCTTCCCCTTTTTACAGAAAGGGTTTGCGGCTGTCCTAAAGGCAGTCGAGGCCGGCAAGCCTTGCCCCTCCCTGGAGGAGTGTAAACCATTGTCGCTGGCTCTACCTATGGACCACAAAGACTGGAAGGATGTCCATCTAACATTCTCAGTGGGAAAGTTGGAGGCTGATATTGCCGGACGGCAATTCGGCGAGGACCTCCCCAAGCTGTCCGAATCTCTTTTACGAAGAGAGTTCGAGACAAAAGAAAGACTGGCTGCCTCAATGTCTCATCAGACTACTCTCGAGACGATGGCAAGTGACCCCAAGGTCCATGAAATGTTCATGGTAGTGGCTAAGTCTCACTTAGCCACAGTGACGAAGGACCTTTATAGCTTCGTCAAGGCAAGGAGAGCTTGCAGGGAGTTCGTGTTCACCGGGGCTTCGGTGAGACACGAGCCAAGGAAGTTAATCTCCTCCAACATTTGGGGAAAAGACCTTTTCCCTACCGATGTGGTCAAAGAGGTTGTTGATAAGGCCGCCGTGGAGAATAGAAATCTTCTCCAGAAGTGGGGCCTGGCTATCAAAAGAAAATCTTCCCCGGATGAGGGTCCTCAACCAAAGAGGAAGAATATGAAGACTAGGCTACCATTTAGGCCAGCCAAGCCTTATAGACAGCAACAGCAACTGCAATTGCCTTTGCCTCCAGTGCCCCAGATGGTGGCACAAACCCCGACTGCCTTTCAGTGGGTACCCCAGGCTGTGCCAGGTCAGTCAACCACATTCGCCCCAACGTTCGAAGGACAGTCTTCTTCCTTTCGTGCAAAACCTAGAGGAGCAGCCAGAGGCTCGTCTAGGCGCCCCTCAAGGGGAAGGGGATTCAGAGGTGGTCGTGGTCAGGGAGGCAAGACCTCAGGACGGCAGTCCAAGTGAAATGATGCCGGTAGGAGGGAGACTGATGAAATTTTGGGATCGCTGGACCTTCGATCCCTGGGCCCAAAGCCTACTCAAGAATGGACTGGGTTGGAGCTGGTACAGCACTCCACCCCCATGCCTTCGGTTTTTCCAACACTCCACCCCCATTTTGGAGGAGTACGTTCAAGAACTGTTGGAGAAAAATGTGATCCGAAAGGTGAAGTCCATCAAATTCCAAGGGAGGCTGTTTTGTGTTCCCAAGAAAGACTCGGAAAAGCTCAGAGTCATTCTGGACTTGTCACCACTCAACAAGTTCATAGTGAATTGCAAATTCAAGATGCTAACACTGCAACACATAAGGACCTTACTGCCCAAGAGGGCATACTCAGTCTCTATAGACTTGTCAGACGCCTATTGGCACATTCCAATCAGCCGTCGACTCTCCCCCTACCTAGGGTTCAGGCTACAACGGAAACTGTACGCCTTCAGAGCCATGCCATTCGGGCTAAACATAGCCCCAAGGATTTTCACGAAGCTTGCGAGCGCAGCTCTCAAACAATTACGCCTAAAGGGAATTCAGGTAGTAGCCTACCTGGACGACTGGCTGGTGTGGGCAGCATCCGAGACCGAATGCTTGCAAGCTTCCAGTCAGGTGATCCAGTTCCTAGAGTACCTAGGCTTCAAGATCAACAAGAAAAAGTCTCGACTTTCTCCATCCCAAAAGTTCCAGTGGCTGGGAATCCACTGGGACCTTTTGTCACACAGTTTCTCCATCCCAATGAAGAAAAGGAAGGAGATAGCGGGCTCTGTCAAGAGACTTCTAGATTCCGAAAGGATATCAAGACGCGAACAGGAGAGGGTACTAGGCTCTCTCCAGTTTGCTTCAGTGACAGACCCAGTGCTAAGAGCACAGCTAAAGGATGCAACCGGAGTTTGGAGAAGGTATGCATCAAACGCGCGAAGAGACCTGAGAAGACCAGTGCCGCCTCGGCTACGTACTCTTCTCAGACCTTGGTCCCAAGCCAGACATCTAAAGAAGTCGGTTCTTCTTCAGCCACCTCCCCCGTCGATGACGATTCACTCAGACGCCTCAAAGGAGGGATGGGGAGGTCACTCTCATCGGAAAAAAGTCCAGGGGACTTGGTCCAAGCTATTCAGGACCTTTCATATAAACTTTCTAGAAGCTATGGCAGTGCTCCTTACCTTAAAGAAAGTCTCCCCGCGTCACTCGATCCACATAAGATTGGTGACAGACAGCGAGGTGGTTGTGAGATGCTTGAATCGACAAGGGTCGAGGTCACCACCTCTCAACCAAGTGATGTTAGCCATTTTCCGATTGGCGGAAAAGAAGAAGTGGTACCTGTCGGCAGTTCACCTCCAAGGAGTCCGCAATGTGACAGCGGACGCTCTATCCAGGTTCACACCGATAGAGTCGGAATGGTCCTTAGACGCAGGATCATTTTCCTTCATTCTGAATTAAGTCCCTGAACTGCAAATAGACCTCTTTGCGACGAAAGACAACAAGAAGTTGCCCCTGTACGTGTCCCCGTACGAGGACCCCTTAGCGGAAGCAGTGGACGCAATGTCCCTCGACTGGAACAGATGGTCCAGGATTTATCTGTTCCCTCCTCACAACCTTCTGTTGAGGGTCCTCAACAAACTGAGATCCTTCAAGGGGGTAGCGGCAATAGTGGCCCACAAGTGGGCGAACAGTATGTGGTTCCCCTTGGCGTTGGAACTACAGATGAAGTTCGTGCCGCTACCACATCCAGTTCTGACCCAGCGAGTCCAGAAGTCGACTGTCTGCGCTTCATTACAGAAAACCCAGACCCTGCAGCTCATGATTTTCTCGCCCTAGCGGTGAGAAAGCGCTTCGGGATTTCGAAAGCCAGCATAGACTTCCTAGAGGAATACAAGTGCAAATCGACTAGAAGGCAATATGAGTCATCTTGGAGAAAATGGGTGGCCTTTGTAAAGGCAAAGAATCCGCAGGAGATCTCAACAGATTTCTGCTTATCTTTCTTCATCCACCTCCATGGCCAAGGATTGGCAGCTAACACGATTTCAGTGTGTAAATCGGCTTTGATGAGACCCATTTTATTTGCCTTCCAGATCGACCTAGGTAACGAGATCTTTAATAAAGTTCCGAAAGCCTGTGCTAGGCTCAGACCTTCAGCACCTCCAAAGCCCATCTCATGGTCTTTAGACAAAGTTCTTCATTTTCGCCTCCTTGTTGAGCAATGAAGAATGTGCGTTAAAGGATTTGACGCAAAAAGTTATTTTCCTATTTGCACTCGCGTCCGGGGCCAGGGTTAGTGAGATCGTAGCCCTCTCGAGAGAGGCAGGTCGTGTTCAGTTCCTGGATGGGGGGGAGCTGAACCTGTTTCCGGATCCTACGTTTCTCGCCAAGAATGAGTTACCCACCAACAGGTGGGGTCCCTGGAGAATCTGCCCTCTGAAAGAAGATGCATCTCTATGTCCAGTAGAATGCCTAAAGGTCTATCTTCGTAGAACTTCAGACTTCAAGGGTAGTCAACTATTCAGGGGAGAAACATCAGGCTCAAATTTATCTCTGAATCAACTCAGAGCGAAAATGACATATTTTATTCGCAGAGCGGATCCTGACAGTACACCCGCAGGTCACGATCCGAGGAAAGTTGCCTCATCCCTAAATTTCTTTAATTGTATGGATTTTGAACATCTCCGTTCATACACGGGCTGGAAGTCTTCCAGGGTGTTCTTTCGCCACTATGCGAAGCAAGTAGAGGAACTTAAGAGATCTGTGGTAGCAGTGGGTCGTGTAGTTAACCCTACTGTTTAACTCTGCGAGGAACAGTGGTCTTAATTGGGACGATTAAGTCCAGGGTGAGTGTGTAGGTACATACTGTACTACAAACTAAATAAGGGCACCAAGTGCCCATATAGACTGTTCCTTCTTTCAAAGGTGAACCTTGCATAAGTTCAGACATGTGTGCCAAGCGTTTCTAACGCTAATGTGATTGATTTGTAATACAGATTTTTTATGACTTGATACCTTGGTATCTCATTAAAGTGGTGTTTAATGGTTTTTCTTTCAGATAAACAAGTTCTGTTTACTATCATACTTATGCTTAAAGTTTTGGGTTACCCTCTTTTATATAAATATATATATTTGTTGTTAACCTGTCTGTTTATTATCTGTCAATAAACTTGTTCTTGAGAACCTTGCGTCTCTTTCACCTGTGTCAATTTATTGGTATAATTGAGCATTTTAATTCTATGTATCTTGTCTGGGATAATTCTGATAGAATTGTTCTGTTTTGCAAGCTATGTTGCATTGGTTTATGTAAGTCCCCTAATGGGAGGACTCCGTCCCATAAAGGGACGAGGGCGGTTTTATTAGTTTCTTCCTATGCGGATATAAACCTTTGTCCAATACAAGTATTGTGCGGATTACTGGTCAATATATTGACGCAGTGGTTCTATACAAACTATGCTTTACTTAATATAGGGCGAGACCACTATATTAGCTTGCCTGGTATTCATACATAGATATATGTACTCTTCGAGACTTTCCAGAGTCTAGTAGGACTCTTCCCTGTAGGGGGCAGGAAGCTCTAACATAGTTTATAGTTAGTTGAAAAGATGTATAACGGTAACATCTTAGGTCTCTAGGTCTAGTCGACCGGGAATAAATATCTCCGGGGAGTACGGCACGTTCTGAGAATCCACAGATACAGTAATGCTCTGGTACACTTCCATCAGGACGACATGGCTTGAGCCCAAAAAACGGATTTTGAGCGAAGCGAAAAATCTATTTTTGGGTGAGATAGCCATGTCGTCCTGATGGACCCGCCCTTGCCTTTCTAAGAAAGGGCTGTAGGACCCCTCCCTACATACAGTATCTGTAGCACCTCGTGTACGCTACAAGGAATACAGATGGCGCCAGGATTGGCGCCAGGCACGCATACGAATCGGGGGATAGGGAAGCCTTGGGAGCGGCTCCCCTTTTTCTTTCCCGAATTCGTATCTCGTCAATCTCCCTCCTACGAGACGAATCTCTGTTCAGGTCGTAGATTGCCATGTGACGTGTCTAGAATACGTCCTCTGATATGTCGCGATATCCCTTTCACGAGGGATACTCGCTCCAGGAGTTAGAATTCTGGTACCTTAAGGTAAATTCTCTGGGAATATCGCCGTAGTTGTAATATACCCTAGGAAGCTACCCTATAGGAACTTCCATCAGGACGACATGGCTATCTCACCCAAAAATAGATTTTTCGCTTCGCTCAAAATCCGTTTTCTGACCCTTTTAATGCCCGGGAAGCAAAACAAATGGGTCGCTCTCTGCCTTTACCATCTTGTTGAGAAACTACGCCACCAATAGCTATGCTACTCGTGTCTGTTGTCACTAAAAACGGGCGATCAAATCTAGGATATGCGAGTAATTCATTGCTAGTTAAGACAGCTTTCAAATGGTTGAAGGCCCTTTCTTCTTCCCCTCCCCATTTTATTACTTTTTGTTTCTTTAAAGCATGTAAGGGTCTCGCTATCTCTCCAAAACCTCTTATGAATTTACGGTAATAACCAGCAAGCCCAAGAAACCCAGCTACTTCCTTAGAGTTACGTGGCCTGGGGAAATCTCTAATAGCAGCTACTTTACTGGGGCAGGGTTGGATGCCTTCTGGGGTTATTATGTGACCTAGAAATTCGACCTGTTTTCAGAAAAATTTACACTCCGACAAATTTATTTTCATACCCTTACATCGCAATGCTTCTAAAACTTTACGAATATTATTATTATATTCCTCGGCTGTTTTTCCTGTAATTATTATATCATCTAAATAAACAAGAACATTATGGCCAATTAAGGGCGACAAAACCGCCATCATTTCTCTAGAAAAATGACTTGGAGCATTTTTAACAACGAAAGGAAGAAAATTAAACTGAAATAATTGATCGTTAGCTATAAATGCCGTTTTACATTTACTGTCTTCCTGAATAGGTATTTGATAGTATCCAGACTTTAAATCAATAATTGTAATATATTTGCTATCCCGTACTTTCACAAGTAATTCTTCAATCGAGGGCAATGGAAATGCATCATCCTTAGTGACTGCATTAAACTTCCTATAATCAACACACAATCTTACCGAGCCATCCTTTTTCCTAACAGCTACAATTGGAGAAGCCCAGGGGGAATCGCTCTCCTCGATTATCCCTTGTTCCCTTAATTTATTAATTTCCCTTTCTATCTCTCCCTGGAAATGAATGGGTACCTTATAAGGCCTTGACCTGATCGCATCCGCCTGCCCAGTTTCAATACTAAAGGGAAATTGATTAATTCTCCCGGGTGGCTCATCTCCAATTGCAATTACATCTGAATAATTATTGACAATATCACCAACTACAGGCTGATATTCTGACGGACATAATTTTCACGCTTGCATAATCAAATTCTGAGTGCGTTCGTCTGTGCAGGCTGGAGTTGTGACTCCCAAGATCCCATTATAAGCAATTTCACATAACTCTAATTCACACACAGAATCACTTCCTAAAATAACTCTTTTATTTGACAAACTAACTATCGTTATATCAGCTCTGTTCTCTTTAATTTCTGTCAAGCCCTCTAATATCACATGGGCCCAATTGTCATGAGGTTTAACAACAACCTTAGTTCCTTCCGCAAGAGGGCGACACGGGGTCACAGATATGCTCGTAAGGGTGTAGGGAGACAACACTTCTCCTCTCTCAGGTACAGCTGTTACCCTATTTGAATGTCTCTCCGAGCTAACACACGCACTTACTGTCTCATGACTTTCTATCGGCAAAATGTACCCTCCTGCTTTTACTGTTATTGTATCTTTTCCCCAAAAAATGCAAATTTGATTATTAGAGATAAAATCTATTCCTAAGATAGCCTCGATTCCTGGAATTCCCAAGGTGGGCAAGACAAAAAAAATCATGTGTACCCTTCACAGACCACACCTTGAATTTGACGATTGTTGTATGGTTTATGTGTAGTTTATTTTCTCCTGGTGTGTCAAAAACAATGGATGCCACTGGCTGTAGCAGATTTGATGAGAATTTTTTTCAATCAATGAAACACTGGCTCCTGTGTCAAATAGCGCTCGAATGGATTTATCTTGCAGGTCGATCCTAACTGCTAACATTCCTAGACGGCCATTACGAGATATGTGGGCACGGGTCAATGACCTCAGCTGCAATGCCGCTGCCCCCTAGTGCTGCAGGGGTGAGGTCGGAGGTACCAATGGAGTTCCCAGTGCTTGCTCTGTCACGTCTGTCGTCACTGCTTCCTCGGCTACTGCTTGTGATGTCATGGTGGGGGGGTCATCGAACTCCCTCGTCTCCCCCTTCCTCTGTTTCCTTTTCCTCGGATGTTGGGCGGGGGGAAGGTGTGCGTGTGCCACAGCCTGCCAGCCCTGGGCGTTTTTAGCTGAGCACTCTCGAGATAGATGACTGTAAGCCTGACAAGTGTAACAGCGGGAGGATCCTTGGGTGGGGCACTCCACTCGTCGGTGCCCCTCTCCCCCACAGTGCCAACATTTGAAGACTTTGCTAATCTGCTGACTGCATTCCCCCTTACCTCTCTTCGGGGGTCAACTGCCTCTCATAGCTGCCAACTTCTCGGAATCGGCCCCGTTATTCCCAGTCCTTTTTTCTTCTGGTAAACTATCTAGAATGTTTTGTATCACACTCACTACGTCTGTTAACGAGAGATTATCATCGAACAAATAGCTACATAAATATGGGTTTACCAATCTGCGAATATGTTTACGGGCAATTGCCTTTTTATCACCTTCTGGGAGATTGGCACTCCGGGTAGCAAACGAATCACAATCCCAAAAAATGTGAGTTGCAAAACTAAGAACGGATTCACCTTCCCCTATTTTGGGTTTGTACTTTTCTTTTAGATCTCCCTTTCTCGCATCAGGCAAGGCATACTTCTCAATTTAACGTCGTTTTATTTCAGTATAACTTCTTAAACTTTCTTGCGGCCAACACATTACCTCCATTGCTGGAGCATCTTTCAGCAATCTAATTACTTGAATAGCTTTTTCTCTTTCCGACCACCCATATGTAGTTACTTCAAAGTCTCTCAAAAATACTTCAATCGATTGAAACCCTTCGTTAGGCCGTTGATCATCAAAAGGCCTAACACTTGCCTGGAGTTCTGGCAACTTGCGAACTACAATTTGCGTATCTTCACTAGGCTGTACATGTGTACTTTCACTTGTGTGCGTTTGAACTTCGTTTATGTACGTAGGATATGCTGTGGTTGCGCGTCGCTCCTCTTCTCGTTCAACCATGAAATTGTTCATTCCTTATAATAAGTTATCTAACTTATTTTCCAATTCTCCTCTCCTGCAGCAGCAGCATCTGCTATATTAGTCCTTGTGTATCTTGGCATCTTGAACTTTTATTTCACCGGCTTAAAGAACAACTTCACTCGCAGCATTAACAAACAGACGTATATTTTTTACACCTGACACCAATATGACCAGTGTGGACGGATAATGAGACGTCGGTATATTGATTTTCTTCATTTATTACAAAAGGTTCGTTCGTATGTACACTATACACAACTACCCACTCAGGTGAGGGACTTGTCAACTCGAGCGCCCACCGGCAACTAAAACTCCCTTCACTACCAAATTGCAACTTCTGCAAAAATAAGGTGAGACATAGATTTTTGTGGAATACTCATGAACATATATATATATATATATATATATATATATATATATATATATATATATATATATATATATATACGTATATATATATATATATATATATATATATATATATATATATATATATATATATATATATATATATATATATATATATATATATATATAAATATGTATATATATGTATATATATATACATATATATATATATATATATATATATATATATATATATATATATATATATATATATATATATATATATATATATATATATATATATATATATATATATATATATATATATATAGTGTGTGTGTGTATGTGCGTGCCTCTGTGAAAGTGTGTGTTTTTAAAGAGCCTTCCATCCTTACGGAATACTAAATGCAAAACAAATTAAAATTCAATTTATTTGTTTGTAAGAATTCAAAATTACATACAGTCTCTCAATGTTTAATACTCGTTCATAATTCTGGCATTTACAGTCAATAAGGATGCATAAATTTCCTCCATCGTATCTGTAATCAGATTTTAATGATGTTAGATCATCCTCAAAAGACAAGTAAATTTTCCTATTAGCAATGTGAAAAATAAACAAGCCTTATTGAAAGTAATCCCTCTCAGCGTATGGAATAAAGCTGTACCCCTTTATAAAAGAAATTCCAGTAAAGCTGGAATGGCATATCAAGACAGGCATAAAAAATCATATACTAGGTAATGGGACAGGATTTGTGCTAAAGTACCTGGATGCTACATTAGACGAATTAGACAATCATTAATCCCGACTATGAATAGCCGTGCCCCATCCCCCAGTCCCACATTTCCCCATTTTTTTTAGAAGCATGAATGATTAACAAATTAATGTTCATTTCGAAAGGAACAGAACATAAAAGTGGCGATAATTGCTAAAAGTTGTGGTAAGATATATCAGATACTATTAAGGCATGACAAACATTATTGAAATACTGAAAAGAAAATGTTTCCCTACTAATTCATTGAAACATTCATTATTTCCGTTGGTGATTATTACCCTTGATGGTCATATCTGGGAGATCTATAAGAATTATAATCTTACATACATGACATCAATTATCTAAAGAACTTGAAAATGCATTAACACACACGCATGAAATTGCAGTCTACTCGAGTAAATACCCCGTGTTGAAAAAAAGTTACAATCCTATCACTCCCAAAATGAGTTCCTTTTTTACGTGACGAGAAAATTCCGCATAGAATTATTTTTGCACAAAAATTATACAAAGAAAACAAGCAAGCTGACACATAACTAAGATCTACTAGACAGAAATGGTATCTAAAATCGGCTACCGAAAGTTGCAATGTCAGTGTATAAGATTTGAATTATTCGAGTCCTAAAGACCTCGCAATCTAATCAAGAAAGAACTTATTTCCTTGTGGTATATCTTCCACATGCACCTCTTGTTCCTAGACACAAATTTTCAGATGCTACTATATATACACACAGTTGCAAACTAACAAGCAATATGGTTGTCATGAAATAACGTAGAACACCCAATAAGGGCCAGTTTACATAACGATACTTAACATTACCAATAGTTTCTCACTCTAACAGTAAACTAAACGGTAGTTACATAAAACCTTCTTTTCTACTGTTTTACAACCAAATAAATAATTCACAAAAAATACTTACTGAAACATATCTTCATATATTCAAAATATTGTAACTATATCATACAGCTGTTATCTTTAAATCAAGTATTCTTAAAATTTTTGCAAAGTTTTAAGAATTCTATATCATTTTAGACCAGAAGTTTGAAAAGGATCAGCAAAAGAACAAACAAAATCCTTTATCTCTGAAAGCTACTGAGAACATGGTTTTATAAATTGATAAATTTTCAAAATGCTTGCACTGTTTGAATTCTAGGGATTTTTATTACCTAATTTCCCAAAATAAATACATATAAGCAATATACGCAGTGATTTTACTCATCATACTTACAGGATATATAGAGACAAATTACCTGTATTTTACCCTTTTAAAACATTTAGCTCCAGATTACCTTGGAAATCTAGTCATTTAGATGTAATAATGGAAATTTACCGATGAAATACACAATATTTCGAAAGCTTTAATACTGAACTTAAGATTTCATTATAACTGAAAATATCAAGTCACCATAACAAATTAAAGAAACCTATTTCTGATCAAAATCAAATTACTTTCAGCATTCCTGTTTTAGACATCACAAATTTATATACGGTGTTGAAAATCTTAAAAAAAAAAAAAAAAAAAAAAAAAAAAAAAAAAATCTGAAGTGAAAGAATTATGAAAAGTTGTAGCCTATTTACAAGTTTTATCTACACGCTAATCTGATGCTCCTGCCGGATCTAGTTCTAACAGCAGTTGTTGGGGCTGGCTGATCAAGCAAGCATCACTGGTAGCAGTTCCACAGTTTTAATCACAGTTTTCGGGTTTTTATCATTGTCAGATTTATCAGTTATAGTATTGGTGATCGTTATGTTTGTTAGCGCTTCATTCAGCATTCACTTGTAGAATGACTGTACCCACCAATCCAGAAAATCACGGAACAATGATTAACAATATTTAATTTAGAAGTTTAGTTTTGCAAACACCTTGGCATTTGCCAGCTTGGTGTCAATCTCATCTGCAGTCGACATACTGAACTCACGTTTCACAAATTGGTTCAGCCTCATCAGACCCATGCATAAGCGAGCCTTGCTAATCGTCTTAAGAATGGGCACCATAGGGCATACTAATCGGTCGGCTCCATCACTGGGGATATTATGCCATTCTTCACCCTACGGTCTTGCTCCACTTCCACTTTCAGGGGCTAAGAGATTCTTCTAGGTGTCACTTGACTAAAGTATAAGGAAGGCCATCAGGCTTAGTCTTGATGCATATGTGATCACATCGCACTTCATTAGGACAAATTCACCAAAGACATTGTGTCTAATATCATCAAGGCTCTCAATTACCTTAACCAGGCCCATGGACAAGATGACACTCCTGCACAGTAACTACGTGGCTGTCTGGCTGTTAATGGTGTGCACTGGGAACTTGTAGGCTCTTCCCTTGTCTTTTCTCTGTCGTGAAGTGGCTTGGCATTGACAGTGGTCTAGCCGGTCTCGATAAGTTGGCTAGGCTCTTCTGTAGCTCTAGCTTACGTGTCATATTATAGTAAGTCTCCACGGTGAGGCAGGTGTATCAACCGTGTATCACACAATTGTACATAATTCCTTTTGCATATATTATGCTTGTATCTTCGCTCTTCCCTCGCACTAAACGAACATGAAAATTCATGTCTGCTGTTTCCTCTGTAACATTGTCTGTCTTGTTAACTTGTTATGTCCTGTTGCCTTGAGGTTTTGTATATAAAGGAGAGTGTTCTATAACAATATAACTCAGTTGATTGCATCCTGCCTTTGACTTCACAACCCTCACTCGGCACCATCACATTGGTGACCCCGGAAGTCGATTTGCTCCACTGCCTTCCACCCCCACCTCCCTCGCCCCTCCATCGTTGCTACTATGACGGACTCTACTAGAGCAGTTGGCGCTGCGGCCACTCCATTGAAACTTTCCCCGTTCGCCAGCGGAGAGGCGTTTGCTTGGTTTCAGCGCGCAGAAGTCCAGTTTTGTATCAGGGGCGTGACTCGCTCAACCACCAAAGCGGATTATGTTCTCGCGGCGATACCCGAGGACACCTTCCCAGAAATATCCGACTGGCTTTGTGAACAAGGAGACACCCCAATAGCGTATGACGCCCTCAAAACATACCTTCTGCAGCAGTACTCGCCGTCGCCAGCCGCCCGTATAGCAAAGCTTTTTCAGCTCTCGCAACAACCGTTGGGGGACCAAAGGGCTTCGCTTGCCTTCAGGGAAATGACCAGTATCGCTTGCCTTCAACCTACCGCAGACGGCTCTCCTCGTGAGGTGAACCTACTTCGTGCCCTTTGGATACGCCGTTTACGCGAGCCTGTACGTGCTGCCATACCCGATGTCGATAGTTTACCCATACAGGACTTGATGACCAAAGCCGACGCCCTTATGGACAGCCACTTCAAGACCTCCATCAACGCCTCCACCCCTGACGACGAGGATGCCTATTCAACGTCAACCGAAGCTGACATGAATGCCGCAGGACATACACGCCTACCCCGTGACGTGCCGAAGCGGCAACAAAGCCGCCCACCACCCACCAATCGCTCTCGCCCCAACGAACGACTTCTACAGCCACTTACAACCTCCCATCCGCCGCAGTTTTGCTACTACCACTTCAGATTCGGGGCAACCGCGAAGAAATGTGCCAAGGATTGTCAGTGGCCAAAAATCGTGTAAGTAGGCCATCGCTTGTGGCGGTGGCCTCCCATGTTTCTAATCTTTTCTTCTTACAGGATGCAGGAACGGGCGAGCGATTTTTGGTAGACACGGGTGCTTGTCGTTCTCTTTTGCCAAGGAAACTCTTCAAGGCACGACGTAGTCTGTCTACATCTGCCGACGTCCGCTTGGTAGCTGCCAACGGATCTGCGATACCCACCTACGGTTACGAGAACCTCACATTATCGTTCGGAAACGGTAAATTCAATTGGAACTTTCTCGTTGCTGACGTCACAATGCCAATCCTCGGTGCGGATTTCCTCTCTCATTTCCACCTTCTGGTCGATGTCGCCCACCGACGATTGGTCAACGCAGACTCGTACTTGTCGACACCTCTTCAACCCGCCCCCTCTAACCTCGCTCTCCACATCAGCGCACCCACGGATGCCTACGCCCACCTCCTCACGTCGTACCCGGAAGTTTTCCGTCCAGAACTTCGCCAAACGCCCACGGTTCCTGCCAAGCACGGTATTTATCACCATATCAAGACGATGGGACCCCCAGTCTTCGCAAAATTCAGACGTCTGGCACCGGAACGATTGGCAGCCGCCAAACAGACGTTCGCCGAAATGGAGGAAATGGGCCTTTGCCAAAAGGCCTCCAGCCCATGGTCGTCACCTTTACATATCGTTCTGAAGAAAGACGGCTCCCTCCGTCCGTGCGGGGATTACAGGCGCCTGAACATGCAAACAGAACCGGATCACTACCCCCTCCCAAACATTGCCGACGTGACCTCCTACCTGCACAAAGCGAAGGTTTTCTTTACGCTTGACCTCCTAAAGGGGTATTATCAGGTGCCTATGAACCCAGAAGACATCCCCAAGACCGCCATCACCACTCCGTTTGGTACATACACCTTCAATTACTCCTGTTTTGGCCTTCGTAATGCTGGGGCAACTTTTCAACGTCTCATGGATGGCATCTTAGGGGACCTCCCTTTCTGTGTATGTTATGTGGACGACATACTTGTGTTCTCCTCCTCAAAAGAGGAACACCTCCGTCACCTGCGCATCGTGCTCGACCGCCTGCAACAAAACGGCCTTGTAGTCCGGTACGACAAGTGTACCTTTGGCGCCAACGAAGTGTCGTTCTTAGGGCACCGTATCACTCCTGAAGTAGTCCATCCCCTCCCTGAGAAGGTAGCAGCCGTTCAGAACTTCCCCGCGCCCTCGACCGTCAAAGCTCTGCAGGAATTCTTGGGCATGATCAACTATTATCACCGTTTCTCTGCCAGCCATTGCCGCCACTCTTGCTCCCCTCTACGCCTCCCTCAAGGGCAAGCCAAAGGACCTGAAGTGGGGTCCCCTTCAAGAAGCAGCCTTTTGCAATGCAAAGAAGGCCCTATCAACTGCTGCGGCTCTCACTTTTCCTATCCCACACGCCCCTCTCCTTCTCTCCACCGATGCCAGCGACGTCGCTATTGGTGCAGTACTCGAGCAGGTGGTCAAAGGCTAGCCCCGCCCATTGGCCTTCTTCAGCAGAAAACTGTCCAAGGCAGAATCGGGTTATTCTCCCTTCGATCGAGAATTGCTGGCTTTGCACTTGGCTGTCCGTCACTTTCGCCATTTCTTAGAAGGTACGCCCTTCGTCATTCGCACAGACCACATGCCTCTGGTGCACGCCTTCACTCGACAGTCTAATGCCTGGTTCGCCCGTCAACGCCGACATCTCTCCGCCGTGGCTGAATACAATTGCACCCTCCAATACGTCCCTGGGAAAATGAATCCCGTTGCGGATGCCCTGTCAAGAAACACGTTGGCTGCCGTTCAACTGGGATTGGATTACAACGCCCTGGCTGCAGCCCAATGACAGGATCCAGAGTATCAAGCTTGTAGGACATCCTGCACGTCCCTCCGTTGGGAAGACTTTCCCCTCGAAGACTCCAACACCACCCTCCTCTGTGACGTCAGCACTGGTAGACCGCGACCTTGGATTCCTGCTCCCATGCACCGACAGGTGTTTAATTTCATTCACGGCCTTTCGCATCCCTCGTGCCGTTCTACTGCACAGCTACTGAAGGCAAAGTTCATTTGGCACAGCATTTCTAAGGATGCTAAGATTGGGTCCGCGCCTGTACTTCTTGCCAAACTTCCAAAGTACATCGACACACGGATTCAGGAGTGGGCACCTTTCCTCAACCTCAGCGTCGTTTCGCACACATTCACGTCGACGTTGTAGGCCCCCTACCCATATCACAAGGACATCGTTACCTGTTTACCGTCATCGACCGCTCCACTCGTTGGCCTGAAGCCATTCCCATGGAAACTGCAACGTCCGCCTCATGTACATCTGCCTTACTCTCTGGATGGATTTCAAGATTCGGTATCCCTGAGCATATTACTTTGACAGGGGAACCACTTTCACCTCTCAATTGTGGACGTCATTAGCGAATCTCCTGGGCATCACCCTACATCAGACAACGGCCTACAACCCCGCTGCCAATGGAATGGTTGAACGTTTTCATCGCACCCTCAAAGCAGCTTTGATGTCCCGCTGCAAGGATTACAACTGGTTTACTCAGCTTCCCTGGGTCCTCCTGGGACTAAGGACCACTCCTAAAGACGCCCTCGACGTCTCGGCAGCTGAAATGGTGTATGGCAACCCGTTGGTCTTCCCTGCCGAATTTTTTCCTTCTACAACCTCCTCCGACGATCTCCAGCGCATACGTCACGTCGTGGGAAAATTTACTCCGTGCCGCCAGACTTACAAGCCCCCAGCGAAGCATCACATACCAACGGACTTGCACTCTGCAACGCACGTCTTCCTGCGCAACGTCACTAGCAAGCCACCACTAACGCCCCCTTATACGGGCCCTTTCCTTGTGATCCGACGCAGTCCGAAAGCATTCCTACTAAACATTCGGGGCAAAGAAGACTGGGTCTCCATTGATCATCTAAAACCTGCTTATCTTCTGCCAGATGACCCGCCTACAGTTCGCCTCTCCAGATCAGGGCGCCCTATTTAACATGTACAGTATGTCATTTTTAGGGGGGGAGCCATGTACCAACCGTGTGTCACACAATTGTACATAATTCCTTTTGCATATATTATGCTTGTATCTTCGCTCTTCCCTCGCACTAAACGAACATGAAAATTCATGTCTGCTGTTTCCTCTGTAACATTGTCTGTCTTGTTAACTTGTTATGTCCTGTTGCCTTGAGGTTTTGTATATAAAGGAGAGTGTTCTATAACAATATAACTCAGTTGATTGCATCCTGCCTTTGACTTCACAACCCTCACTCGGCACCGTCACACAGGTCATATTTACACCCGTTTTGACTTTAAATTGGACATCTGAGTAATTGATACTCGGTGTAACAACACAAGGTGTTGTGTTCCTACAATCTTTAGCCTCTAGAAAAAAAAAGGATGATAGTTCATCAGAACTGACATTTTACTGTACCTTATTCATAATTTTTTGTGGCAGGCCTTATGGAAGGGGTTCATTGTATGCAGTATGGGTATCAGGCTGCCCAACCACAAATGCACAGTTGGGACACTTTTTTTTTTTCTTTCTTTTTTTTTTGCTCTTTGGGCTTCGCTGCTGGCTTCTTCTGCTCGGACCTGGGCTTGTGGTACTTCTCCTGAAATGGCTTCTTATCTGGAACTTCACTAACTTTGACAAGTGGCCAATCTCAATGTCTTCGGCCAACTTCAGGTCGTCCTTAAGCTGCGATTTATCTGATATCTGCTTGTCTTATAGACCCAGGACTGGTTGTTCCCTGATGTACTCATCCTTCTGCACTCCATTGTATCCTAAGGTTTTGGCGATCTCGTACAGCAGCCTGATGTAGGTTTCTATGTTCTTTCCCTGATTGTTGGTACCTACTGTGAAACTTGGCCTTTTAATGGCTCTTGTTAACCATTGGGACCAAATGGCTTTCAAACTTGCCCAAAGCTATGTCCAGGTTCCGGACTGGCCATCTGGAGATTCTGGTCTTTTCCAGATGAGCCGCCAAGTTTGATGGGTACTTGGGCTGCTGTCTACTCTCAATGGGGAAAAACTGAGAATGTAGAAAAGGAAAATAAATTATGTGAGAGAGAGAGAGAGAGAGAGAGAGAGAGAGAGAGAGAGAGAGAGAGAGAGAGAGAGAGAGAGAGAGTCCCTAGTTTCCAAACTTTCTTGTAGGGCAGTATAATAGGATGAATAGGGACAGGGAATAAAATCACTGAACCCAGATGGTGAATTGTATGTAGCTTGAACCATGGTATGTACAAGTTTTGTACAAACGTTTGAACGAAGACTGATCGAAGTCTGGTGTTTATTAACTACTAATTATCAGACGAAAGAATACCTAACATTTCTTTTATACCAAAAAAAATCTTTGCAGTTGTTATAGACTTTATTAAGGGCAGCGCTATATCAATTTTTTTTTTTTTTATCTTTTATTAATAAATTATACAGAGGTTAGTCTTTACAAACAGTTCATGATATTTACATTTCTATACTAGTACAGAGCTCACATATTTTAGGTTCAAAATTACAAATACGATGTTGTATATACAAAGTTACATATTAAAGTAATTTTCTGAAAAATATGTCTTACATTTATCACCATAACATTTCATCAGCATATAGCTATTAAAAGAATTTTGACTCTATAAATTCAACCATTTTCCTTTTATTGTCAATTAATCCTGCTTTGTACCCAAACAATAATCAACAATCAACATCACTGCTGTATTTCGATCTTTTCCCGAACATCCTTTGAAATCTAATCTTAAAAACGTTAGTGGGTGTTTCATATCTATCTTACATACATTTCTCAATACTGATATAAACCATTGGTAGACACTTTTAATGCACTTACAAAAATAAACCAAGTAAATTGTACTTTCTGTTTGTTCACAAGAAACACACAATCTGGAATTTGAAATATTCATCTAGAAGAGCCTGTCTTTCGTTGCAAGGACTTCCTGTACATATTTAAACATAATTTCTCTGTTATATGTATTGATAAACTTATTATTAACATTTTTCCAAATATCTTTCCAGTTGAATGGGTAATTTTCTTCAGTAGTTGCTCTGTATCTATCTTTTATTAAATATCTGTATATAGTCTTAGTACTAACTGAAGGGTATGTTTCATATTTTATTGCTTTGTGTAACACCGAAATAAAATCATTAAAATAAGGCGTGCAGAAGACAGTAACGTTCTTCATGTTTTCAAAGTCTACAGAATATACAGTCCTAAGCTTAAAATAATGTCCAATAAATTCATAGCCCATCATTTTATTTAAAATAGACTTGTAACACGTGAAGAAAAATATTGACAGATTTTACTACCACATTTATTATTCCAACACCTCCATTTTCCCTTGGCATATACATTGTTTTCCTATTTAACGGGTGGTATTTTCCATTCTACAAGTAATTAAAAACACATTTTTCTATCGACTTAACAACATCGCTACTTAGTGGTTAAATATGTGATATATACCATACTTTAGCTAAATTTTTGAGTTTATTAATACAGATCTTTGGAACAATGGCAGTTTTCTTGAGTACCGCTGTCCTATATGACTCTCAATTTTCTTTTCAACACTTTTCCAATTTTCTTGCCCGGCTATTTCATAATCATTATTATAAAATATCACCCTAAGTACTTTAAACGACCCCACTACAAAGTTCAATCCATTTATTGGCCATTCTTTTTGGGTCTTTCCAAGAGCTTAACCCAATACTTGCTTTATCATAATTAAGCAACGCTCCCGTAGCGTGTTCATAATTCCCAGCTATCACAGAGCTTTCTGTAATAGCTTCATTGCATATCACAATTGAGATGTCATCGGCATACCCAAGTACCGCCAGTAATAAGTCGTTGGGGAGTTTCAAGGAAAACTTCGATTACCGTTTCTTCAACATTTTGTACAAAGGTTCTTGAACAATTACAAAGAGTATCATGGATAACGGACATCCCTGCCTAACTGATCTTTCTATAGTAAACTTTCAGACATATTTTAGCATCGGCATAAAGCATTTGAATTACTGTTATAAACTTATTAGAAAATCCCAATTTTTTAATATTTTAAAAACAAAACTTTAGTTAACTCTATCAAATGGTTTAGACCAATCGAGGTCAATTAATGCACCAGATATTTTCATGACTAGCAAAGACAATTACGTCCCTGAGTACAGTATTATAATTAGTGATGGTTCTATTGGGAACACCACAACATTGCTCTTTCGAGATAAAAAAAAAAACTTTAACACTTTTATTATATTTGCTATTATTTTATAATCAACATTCAACATCGTCATAGGTCTCTAGTTGCCAATTAATTCCAGAATTCAATTTTTTGGTAACAATTTTATCACACGTTTATTTCCCACCTTACAAAATACAAACTCTTTAAATGAATAACTTATTACCTTTAAAAACTCAGATTTTATTGTATATCACATACTATTATAAAATTCAACAGAAAACCCGTCAATTCTGGGACATTTCCCGTTTTTCGTGCTACAAATGACCTCCCACACCTCAGATTCAGTCACTTCTGCGAGTAGCATTTTGTTTTCTACTTCTCCCATTACACCTTCCATCATGTCCACAAATATATTTTGTTTTGCGTCGTCATTTTTCGCTTTTCCATATACTGTAGGTCATCTTGTTTTGTTCCATTTTTCGTGCTCACTTTTGTTATGTAATTTTTCAAATTTTTCTCTTTTCCCATTAAAAAAGGAGACAACTTTTCACCATATATTCATTCGTATATTTTCGTTCGGAACCTTGGTATTTAGTTTTCAGTAGCTTTTACATATACTAAGTTGGTTGTCTAATTTAATCCTGGTTTTAATTACATTATGGTGAGACCATGATACCGGAATATTTTCAGTAAAAACAATATTATTGTAAATTCCTTTTACATAAATTCTATCTAACCTAGACCCATATGATCTCTTTACAAACGTATATTCTATTATATCTTTATTTACAAATCATACATCTTTGATCTTCAGATACTTTTTAAATTCAGCAAGGATTTAGAAACAAGATTGTTATCCATACTCGAAACATCTCTTTTGGTAGTTATACAATTCCAATTCCCTCCAATTATTACATTTTGCAAATTGTTTCTACAGTAATATATCAAATCATTTGGAAACAACTCTCTTTTACTTCTTTTGTCATTTCCTGACGGAGCATGAACGTTAACCAGTTGTAATTCTACATCGAACACACGGCATTTAACACTACATTTTTAGGGAAGCCAAGAACTGAACACAAACACGAAACTTAGAGGACAGGAAATCAACTACTTTATTAGCCGCTAGGTGGCATACACAAAGTTATCAGTTAAGGTTTCACACGTATTCTGCAAGGCATCATACAACATCCCCCTTCCTTGGAAAGGAACAAAAGTATTAAAACTTGGTCAATACCATAAAATGCAAAATCTCTGGGAGAGTATCATGTAAAGGACATAATAACCAAATGCAAAATTCTCTGGGGAATTATGTGGATAATACAAATTAGCTGAATGTGGTTTACAGGGTTTCAGTTCAAAATATTATCAGTATTTGTGTACCTTAGTTAATACTTTCTAGATTCATTTGACAGAGGAAAATGATCATGATTTATGGGTAAGACATATTAAGGTCAAAAGTTCAATCAGTACACAATTCTTATATAGTAAAAAAAAAAAACATAGTATTTACTGGCTGGATGGGGTAGGCTGCCCATACCAGCTGACTGGCTATCAATGATGGTTTATTCTGCCATCAGTATGAATAGCTCAGTGCCTACACATTTATATTTGTGTGATAAGTCGTTGGGTAGGTTTCGTCAGTCTGTTAGAGTGGCGGGTTGGTTGTTGATTGGTTGCTGATGTTCGGCCTCGAGTTCGAGCTGGCGAAACCTTAGACGGTGTGGCGACATTTCCAGCGGGGATGGTCTGAGCTGCTGTTGTCTCGAGAAGAGTTTGCGGTTCCGTTGGCCATGCGTCATCCTCAGTGGTGTTTCCGAGCCAAGCAGGGCTACTCGGGGAATCAAAGAATGTGACATGACGTGGACGCAAGAGCACACGATTTCGACGTAGAGCTCGGCCGGTGTTGTCGCAAGTGATGGTGTAAGATCTTGGCTCTGGGCCATATCGAATGACGGTACCGGGAGACCACGTTTTGCGAGCGGCATCCTGGTAGAAGATAGGTTGGTTCGGTAGGAGTTCAGGCAACTCCTTGCTGTGTTCATTGTATCGTTCTTGGCTCGTTTCCTGCCTACTTGCTTGATATTCGTCAAACTTGTTATCGCTAGGTGTGCGGTTGCATGCGGGCAGGGTTGTTTGTAGCTTCCGTCGGAAGAGAATTTCCGCTGGTGACGGGAGCTGAGGACCGAGGGGTGTCACACGGTAGGCTAACATTGCCCTATCTGTGTCCTCTGCAGATTTACGGATAAGTGCCTTCACGCTACGAATAGCACGCTCGATAAATCCATGGGATTTCAGATGTAACAGGGAGCTGCTTATATGCGTAACGTTGTACGATTTGAGCAAATCTTGGAAGGGTTGTCCGATAAACTGCGGGCCATTATCCGTGATGATCGTACTGGGTATACCGAATAACGAGAATGTGCTGCTAGTCAGATGAGCGACTGTTCTGCTTGTTGAGTCAACACTTAGTTGGTGAATGACGGGAAACTTGGAGTAGTAGTCGGCGATAATCACATAGTTCCGGTCATTTACGGTAAACAAGTCCATGCCGAGGGTGTGCCACGGTTGGTTCTGGAGGTTTGAAGTGATGGCTTCCATGGGCTCCTTGGGTTGTGAGGCTTGGAATGTCTGGCATTGTTAGCACTGATTGACGAGTTGTTCGATATCGCGGTTAATACCTGGCCAGAATAAACACATCCGCGCATGGGCCTGACATCGCGTGATGCCTTGGTGACCTTCATGAATAGTTTCGAGGTACTGTGTACGCAGACTTTCCGGGACCATGAGCTGTTCACCCTTGATCATAAGACCGTTTTCGATACTGAGTTCGTCGCGATATGGCCAATATTTACGGATCTCGGGAAATCCGCTGAAGATATACTTCTGCAGTAGTACGAGTTCGTCGTCACTAGCTGTTGTGCCTCTGAGTTCTGCTAGCTTGTTGTTGCTGAACTGTACATAGCACACTTTGATATTCAAGTCTATCGGCTTGTCGGCGCCGTGTTTTGGGAGTCACGATAAGCTGTCGGGCAAAGTCATCTCCTAATCGTAGCGCTGAAGACACAGGAACATCCGTTGCAGCCGTGCTGGGGCGGCAGTTAAGTTCTTCTTACTGATCATTTCGAGTGGTTTGTGATCAGACTCGATGACAAATGGTTTGCCGTAAATGTACGTATGGAAACGTTCGGCCCCGTAGACGCATGCCAATAGTTCACGTTCAATGTTGGCGTAGCGCATTTCGGTGTCTGTAAGACTTTTCGATGCAAAAGCAATAGGTCGGCCATCTTGAAGTAGTGCCACACCAAGGGCTTCTTGACTCACGTCTACTTGGATTACAGACGGCTTTGACGGGTCAAAGTAAGTGAGAGATCCTGCTTGGCAGATAAGCTGTTTTACGGACATGAAGGCTTCGTCGTGTTCAGGATGCCACTGGAAAGCAATGTCCTTTTGAAGTAACTTGCGCAGCGGGGCGGTGTGGTCACTTAGGTTGGGTACGAACGGTGCCAGATGGTTCGCCATTCTGCGGAACGATTGTAGTTCACTGATGGAAGTCGGCGCTTTGAGCGATGGCTTGGACCTTGACTGGGTCAGGTCGGACTCCACTTTTGGAATAGATGTTGCCAAAGAATTGTACCTCTGACACGGATATCGCGCATTTCGCGGGGTTGAACACGAGTTTTCTCTCTCTAGCTCGATTGAAAAGTGTGGATAGTCTCTCGGAATGCTCTGCTGATGTGGATGCGTATATAATAATATCGTCCGCAATCGACACAATGCCGGGTAGCACTTGCAAGATCTCGTCCATCGCTCGCTGAAACAGATCCTGACTTACGTTGAGTCCAAAGAGGAGCCTTCGGAAGCAGTACCTCCCGAATGGGCTGTTGAATGTGGTCAGCAGCTGGCGGCCATGGTCGAGTGGGATGCACCAGTAGCCATGCTTTGCTTCGAGCTTGCTGAAAACTGTTGCACCAGCAAAAACATGTGTTAGTTCTTCCACAGTCGGCGTGTGGTGTTGACCTCTCTTTAGAGCACTGTTGAGGTCTTTTGGATCCAAGCATATTCTGAGAGATCCATCGGGTTTTGTCACATATGTAATACTGGACACCCAATCGGTCGGTTCCGCTACGGGACGGATTACTCCAAGACCCACCATACGATCGAGCTCGCTTTTGATCTGCTCGCGTAGTTGAATGGGCGCTCGTCTCGGCGGGTGTCTTTTCATGTCTTCCAATGAGACATAACGTACACTGCTGTCGGATTGAGTAACGGCACAGTTAAGCCTGACTAGACCGAGTTTCGTGCACGTGGGTAGACCAAAAATAACAGGACCATCAGTCTCAGCCACATAGAACTCACTGTTCGCCCATTTATTTTCGGCAAATTTGCACGGCAGTACGAGGGTACCGTGCTGGCGGATGATAGTTCCGTTGTAGGCGGTGAGCGTCGTCTTGGACGGAGTTGTAGATGTCGGAATGCCATCCGAGTTGACATAGCGAGGGAATATGTTACGGAATGTCCTGAGTGGAAGCATGTTACTCTGCGCACCGGTGTCGACCTTCCCGCGCAAGTTTGTCATGCGATCAGGGTACAGCTCGATTTTTAGCGATGCGTAAGCTTCCGATCTGTTGGCATCATTGTTCACTGCGTTGAAAGACATGCTTTCAAAGTCACTGCTCAGGTCGTACGTATTCACGGCGCTAACTTGGTGGTCAAATCGCTGTTGCGGCTTTGGCTGTGATTGGTTCGCATTTGAGCTTGACTGCGATCGGCTGTTCTGAGGTTTGGAGCGTACACTAGACTTAGAACGGGCTCGCTTAGTGTTTTGACAAGCCTTTGCCCAGTGATCCGTTTTCGAGCACAGTTTACACATATCGTCTACGGCGGGACAGTCCTTGCGGTCATGCGGTTTTCCGCCACAGAAAAAACAGTTTTTTGCTTTCGGACGGCTCTTGTGTCTCGACTTCGCCTTCTGAATGGAGTCGATGGATTTGTTGACGTGCCCCAATTGTTGTAGCTGGGCCTGCGTTGCCTCAAAAGTTCTCGCAAGATCGATTGCTTTGTCAAGCGTGAGTTGTTTCGGATCTTGGTCCTAGAGCTTTTTTCTTACTGCGACATGTTCTGTACTGTTGATAACCTGGTCGATGAGGTTATCTTCAAGGTTGTTTCCTTCAAAATTGCATCGTTGAGCCTGCACCTTGAGACGGTTGATATAGCTGTCAATCGGCTCCTCCTTCCGCTGTATGAGTTCGCGCAGCTGGAAACGAGCGAGCCTGAAGTTTGACTTGGGCTTGAAGTAGTTAACAAATGCTTCCCACACATCGGTCGGACTGGAACGTTGCTCATCCGTGAAGTGAGTCCAGTTGTCAAAAATCTCTACCGGTTGAGGCCCCATCCAGAGGAGTATGTAGTTTACTATCTCTGACCCCTGTTTGCAAGTGTATGTGGGAGTGGCAAGGATCAGTTCGCAATATCTTCTGAAAGTTTTGAATGAATGTGGCAAGTTGGAACCTTGCCAATCAAATCTGGGTGGCTTTATGCCCATCAAGTCATTTGTGAATACATATGTTGGGTTGCCCCCTACCACACCTGGGTCATCATCCCCCATCTTCAGGAACTAAGAATGTCACAGTTCACAGGTAAACACAAGTATAGAAAGGTCACTGAAGCCAAGTGTTCAGGTTTTTTAAGATGGCGGCATCCATAAAACTCGCGTGGGCCAGGATCTGGGGTGGTTGATGGTCTGCCACAGTGGTTAGGCATGATGGCAGGGCCTCTAAGTCGTTGAGAAAGATGGCTGGGATCTTATTCACACGTTGATAGTTCGTTTGGCGTGTAAATCACTCACTCGCTGCCACCATATTACATTTTTAGGGGAGCCAAGAACTGAAGACAAACACGAAACTTAGAGGACAGGAAATCAACTACTTTATTAGCCGCTAGGTGGCGTACACAAAGTTATCAGTTAAGGTTTCACACATGTATTCTGCAAGGCATCATACAACAGTAATATGTTCCCCGACCTCCATCTAATGACTGAAAATCCTTACCTGTGGTTTTTTTATTGATCAGTATTGCGGAACCGCCTTTGAACTGATCACTTGGATTGAATATAATTTCACAATGCTTTTCGATTCCACTTAACTGTTTTTCAATTCTGGCATTTTGTTCTTGAATGTATATAATATGTTAATGTTAAAAGTACACACAATTGATTACTCTAATTTGCTTATTCAAAGTACATAAACCATTAACATTTATTGTAGCTATATTTATGAAAGTGAAGATGTAAAATCAAGATGAAATTTATGCTCCTTTACATGTCAGTTTTTTTTTTTTTTTTACGTTTTGCGATTGGAGACTTGACCGATATAGCAGGAAATTTTTCCCCCCCTGACTGAAATTCCCCCAGGATCATTAGCCTAGGATCGATTTCCCCCGGGAAAAGCAGCCAGGCCTGTTATTCCCCCAGGGAGAATTTCAGACCTAAGATATCCCGCCCCCCTCACCCCCAGGCCATTTCTCCCCCACCTTCCCTTACAGAGAAAATATTTTGATGAATTAAATAATCAACAGTATGTTTGACAAAATATTAAATATATATATATATATATATATACATATATATATATATATATATACATATATACATATATATATATATATATATACTGTATATATATACATATATATATATATATATATATACATATATATATATATATATATATATGTATATTATATATATATATATTATCTCCTTGATGGTCCTGCTATGGTGTTCGACGTGGCCGTTGGGTTGAGGATGGTAGGCACTAGTAACTGGCAGCTTCGTGCCTGTCATGTCATGACATGACATGACATGACAGGCACGAAGCTGCCAGTTACTAGTGCCTACCATCCTCAACCCAACGGCCACGTCGAACACCATAGCAGGACCATCAAG
Source organism: Palaemon carinicauda (assembly GCF_036898095.1). NCBI lineage: Eukaryota > Metazoa > Arthropoda > Malacostraca > Decapoda > Palaemonidae > Palaemon > Palaemon carinicauda. The sequence goes on from NC_090739.1 coordinate 50,625,375, forward strand.
GAGATATATATATATATATATATACATATATATATATATATATATATGTATATATATATATATATATATGTATATATATACAGTATATATATATATATATATATGTATATATGTATATATATATATATATATGTATATATATATATATATATATATTTAATATTTTGTCAAACATACTGTTGATTATTTAATTCATCAAAATATTTTCTCTGTAAGGGAAGGTGGGGGAGAAATGGCCTGGGGGTGAGGGGGGCGGGATATCTTAGGTCTGAAATTCTCCCTGGGGGAATAACAGGCCTGGCTGCTTTTCCCGGGGGAAATCGATCCTAGGCTAATGATCCTGGGGGAATTTCAGTCAGGGGGGAAAAATTTCCTGCTATATCGGTCAAGTCTCCAATCGCAAAACGTAAAAAAAAAAAAAAAACTGACATGTAAAGGAGCATAAATTTCATCTTGATTTTACATCTTCACTTTCATAAATATAGCTACAATAAATGTTAATGGTTTATGTACTTTGAATAAGCAAATTAGAGTAATCAATTGTGTGTACTTTTAACATTAACATATTATATACATTCAAGAACAAAATGCCAGAATTGAAAAACAGTTAAGTGGAATCGAAAAGCATTGTGAAATTATATTCAATCCAAGTGATCAGTTCAAAGGCGGTTCCGCAATACTGATCAATAAAAAAACCACAGGTAAGGATTTTCAGTCATTAGATGGAGGTCGGGGAACATATTACTGTTGTATGATGCCTTGCAGAATACATGTGTGAAACCTTAACTGATAACTTTGTGTACGCCACCTAGCGGCTAATAAAGTAGTTGATTTCCTGTCCTCTAAGTTTCGTGTTTGTCTTCAGTTCTTGGCTCCCCTAAAAATGTAATATGGTGGCAGCGAGTGAGTGATTTACACGCCAAACGAACTATCAACGTGTGAATAAGATCCCAGCCATCTTTCTCAACGACTTAGAGGCCCTGCCATCATGCCTAACCACTGTGGCAGACCATCAACCACCCCAGATCCTGGCCCACGCGAGTTTTATGGATGCCGCCATCTTAAAAAACCTGAACACTTGGCTTCAGTGACCTTTCTATACTTGTGTTTACCTGTGAACTGTGACATTCTTAGTTCCTGAAGATGGGGGATGATGACCCAGGTGTGGTAGGGGGCAATCCAACATATGTATATATATATATATCTCCTTGATGGTCCTGCTATGGTGTTCGACGTGGCCGTTGGGTTGAGGATGGTAGGCACTAGTAACTGGCAGCTTCGTGCCTGTCATGTCATGGAGTGCATACTGATACCTAGTTTACGAATTTGCGTCTTTTATCGTTGATCTGGATATTGACACATCCATGACGGCAGATAATATACAATGTTATGCAACGTTACCAACGTTACGATGCCGTTGCTAAGGTTAGCAATGTTACGATAATATTAACGTGTATTTTAAAGCTTTTTTCCATATACCCTTTACACAAAATATAAAAAGTTACAAAGGGGTACAGAACCTAACAAACCCACCTAACCTAACCTAGAAGTTCCCAGGTTACAACCATTAGCCGGGGGCAAACAGCCCGGACCCCCTTCCCAGGTCACAACCCCTAGCCGGGGGCAAGCCCCTGGACCCGCTTCCCAGGTCACAAACTTGTACCTAACCTAACCTAGAAGTTCCCAGGTTACAACCATTAGCCGGGGGCAAACAGCCCGGACCCCCTTCCCAGGTCACAACCCCTAGCCGGGGGCAAGCCCCTGGACCCGCTTCCCAGGTCACAAACTTGTACTGGCAAGAGGTAATGTTGAATTGCGCACTCTAAAACATTAAAATCAAAGAAATTAATGACTTACTTTTATGACCCGGTGTAATGGTCTGTTTTTCCCCCGTCCGATATAATGGTTACCTCCACCAAGCAAAGGGGGAATCTTGGCCCAGAGGGGGGAATACTATCCTGGGACAAAGTTACCCCGGGGGGATATATATCCTGGGCCATATTTCCCATGGGGGGGGTGATTTTGGACGGGGGAAAAACAGACAATTACACCAGGTCTTCATCCGAACTCTTTTCTGGTTCTATTGGAATGTTGTCCGGGTTGTCACCAAATTCGTCCGTCCCAATCGATTCTTGTTCCTTTCTGAGCATTAAGCGGATACCTGAACTGTCACTAACTCAAACTTGCCATTTTCCAGTCATTTTTTCCCTTATTTTTTCATTTATCCATTGATTCAATTTGTTTTTCTGTCGTGGCTGCTATACCATCTTCATCTTTGTCTTCTTCCATGTGTACATCAACTTGAACTTTCATTTGAACAGGTCCCTCATCTTGGGACTGGAATTCTCAAGTAAGAGCCCTATCTTTGTTACTTTGTTATCATCCATGGTACTGTTCTCGATTTCACTTGATTAACCAATTTTTTTCTTTATCTACTGGAATATGTTGTAAACCGGTGTCTTCTCTTCTTTCAGGGCTGCTTTCATCATTGCTTTTTCAACTGTAATTACTTC
>NC_090739.1:50632887-50645387 GCF_036898095.1 Palaemon carinicauda
AACTAAAGATCAAGTCAAAATAAATAATTCTCTAAAGGAGGAATTACGGCCTGTAAATGAAAAAAAAAAAAAAAAAAAAAAAACTTACGAACATTCCTAGCTAACTAAATTATCGCAATATTATCAAAGATGAATAATAAACTTTCTATTATTCAGAATCACTCCTTGCAAAGATGAATAAATTATACGTACTGTTGGAATAATTGAACGCTTCCACGCTGGTCGAAATAATATAATAATGATAATAGTCCAGCATTCAAACACCTGACTCTAGCTGCAGTCAAATCAAAATAACCATTTTCCCAAGACATGCACCACTGTCCTAACCTAGCTAAAAATATAAACAAACAATCTCAGTTATACCAACAGTCTTTTTCAGAACAAACCATCAATACACTAACTACCTCTCTCTCTCTCTCTCTCTCTCTCTCTCTCTCTCTCTCTCTCTCTCTCTCTCTCTCTCTCTCTCTCTCTCTCTGGATTTGGCAAACAACAACAAATAAATAATAATAAAACAAAAATTAATCCTCCACAACGCTTAAAGATTTGAACAAATATTTCTGCTTCGTCATTTGTTGATAGATGTCACTTTGCAGAAAATGTATGTTGTATACCATTTACATTACAAAACTCTTTAGACTTTGGTGAAGTGAATGGCAGACAACTCTCTGTCACGATCCATTCTGGCAGAACCATGTGTTGCAAAAATGGGCATCAGCAATCATATAGATGTAGTTGATGTTCTTCTATACATATGAATTAATTCTGGTTATTTACTGGATCAATCCACTACTAGCAAGTACGAATGATCTAAATACTAATTAGCAAAATCTATGTGCAATTGTTGACATGCATACCTGGGCAGCTACTATTACCAGAAGTGTAATCTTGTTGTCTTGGGTTGTTTTGCTGCATAACACAATTCATGCAATTTTATAGCCAACACTTCAATATCCTTGTCTACACCTAATCACGATAAAAAATTCCTTGCTTTTGATTTTGATCAGCATGTATTTCTAATAAAACATTATTCCGAAGTGGACCGGAAATCACTATCCATGAACCTCTCACTATACAGCCTTTATGTTTACAAATTTCTCCATATATATATATATATATATATATATATATGTGTGTGTGTGTGTGTGTGTGTGTGTTTATGCACACATTATCTATATATATATATATATATATATATATATATATATATATATATATATATATATATATATATATATATATAGTATATATGTATGTATGTATGTATATACAGTATATATGTACATGTATATATATATATATATATATATGTATATATATATATATATATATATATATATATATATATATATATATATATATATATATATATATATGTGTGTATACGTCCCTTCCTGTGATCAATCTCACTAAAAATTATGCAAATATTAGGTCTGTCTTTGTACATTGACTAATATTCTTTGCTGCTATTGGTAAATCATATGGTTAAATTAGAAGAATACTGTCATCACTTTCTGCTGGAGCTTTTCTATTTCTAATGTAGATAAAGCATATACACTACCCATCTCTGATACAGGTTTATACTCAAAGTTATAATCATAAGCTGTTAATGTAATGGCCTAAACGTAATAGTTTTGGTGCTACTGGTGTAGGTATACTTGCGTTTGGATCTATTATTGCTTATAAAGATTCCTGGACTGTAACCAATGTGAACTTCTTCTCACCATAAATATGCACATGGAATTTCTTCCCTCCATACAATAAAGCTAAAAATTCCTTTTCTTCTTTAGAGTTACTTCTCTCTGCCTAGTTCAATACACTAGAAGCGCCTGCAATGAATTTTTCTCACCCGTCTGGCATTATATGTCCTAAGACTCCTCTTATGCCTATGTTGGATGTATCACATATTACTTTAACAGGTAACTTCTTTTGATATTCTACTAGGAATGTCGGTGATGTTATTTCATCTTTGATTATATTGATAGGTCTTTGATAATCTTTTCTCCAATTCCACTCTTCATCCTTATTTAATAGATTTTACAAAGGATGTGTAAGTGTGGACACATTCTGAAAGAAATTTCCAGATAAGTGATTTTAATTACTTAATATTTTCTGGTGCCTTTGTTGATTGCACTGTTCAAATGCTCTCCTTAGTCTTATGAATAGCCTTTCTATTAATGAAAAATCCTAAATATTCCACGGAATCAACTTCTTAGCTACATTTGCCATTATCTATCATGTTCCTTTCGCATTGACACTTATTCCTACATTACCAATTTTTCCTGCATTTCCAATTGTTGTTCCTACTTCATCAATTTATTGTGCGTGCAATGTAATCAATGTAATCGAAATTGAAGCTCTGTTGTACTTACCAGCAATAGTAATTACTCTCTGTACTGCATTTCATATCCAATTCTACGTCGTCGCTTTTTACTAATCTTGGTGGACATAATGATTACTTTGTTCAATTAGTGTACATGCTTTATTTGTAAACCTCTCTACATGACTACTGTTGGACGAAGAGTGTTATCTTCAACAACAAAACGTATAAGCGATTGAATGCAAACAAATGAGCATCAAGAAGGAATCCATAAGAATCGTATCATATTACTGGATATAAGCTATTAGAGTTGTATCATTCATTGGGATAGTTTATACAAAATATAATGCTGAATTATAAATGAAACATTACTTATTAATACTTACATAATTAAAGTCTTACACGTACGGATGCTACAATGTTACACGATATGTGTAGCACTATCGTGTTGCACAAGCTTCTGTACAAGTCACATGCATAACTGTCACTTTACAACAAACTAAATGAATGGCAAACAGAATACGACGTTCAATTTGTACGGTACGAACTAAGCCCTTGCATATGACGATTCATTAGTTTATTATTAGACTGTTTCTTCTAATACAGAGGTCAAACACCAAAGCATGGAACTAATGATATAAATAGGAGGAATCTCTCCCTGAAATAAAAACGAGATATTCTACATTAGATGGCGAAAAGCCAGGATAAAAATTATAACTACCGGAAAGATGGAAAGAAAGAGGAATGCCCAAGGAAAACAATTCCATATTTTTTCGTACACAAGAGCTGTTGCTTTTTATCTTTGCAACGTCATTTGCACTGTAAAGTTCAAGGAAAAAATCGATAAAGTGTTATCTAGGATCCAAGTAATGCTTATTTTGTAATTAATGGTAAATATTTTTTCTGCGTAATAGTATATCCCTGTTCATTGTACGCTCTATAAACCATATGATGAGATCAAATAACAATTGTTTCCATGTAAATATAAAACTCCTTGTAGCTTTACTTAACATCCATTATAATGAACCAATGATATCAAAAAGAATATTTTGAAGATAAAAGAGAGATGAAATAACAGTAATACGGAGTCATTGATAGTTTACAGATGCACAGAAAACCTTTTCGATATCAGCATCATACCCAACATAACATCCCAATAACAAAAGGCATCGATCGTTCATCTTCCCAATAATAATAATAATGATAATAATAATAATAATAATAATAATAATAATAATAATAATAATAATAATAATAATAATAATAATAATAATAAAAATTTCTGTTCAATAAGTATGTTTGTGTCCAACTGTTTTTCTCCTGTGGATGGGATGTTCTTCTTTGGCTAAAACGTTTTATTTCTTTTGAAAGTAATGTCTTTTTGTAGCTATGTGGTGCTTCCCCCTAACGGTTACTCGATTTAGACTTGCTGACCCTGATGCTGCTATATTGAACTGTAGTATATTAGTATCTTACAAAATGTTTGCATAAAAGGGTCTCTCTCTCTCTCTCTCTCTCTCTCTCTCTCTCTCTCTCTCTCTCTCTCTCTCTCTCTCTCTCTTTATTATCTACAATATTAGAGAGGTAGATTGGGATATTCTAAAAATATATTAAGCAATTAAAGTCTCCCAGCGCATTTGTTGGGCAAATCTATGTAATGGGGCGAACCCAATTAGGAGGAAACAATAAAGTCTGCTTTGCATTAAAAGTAAAATTGAGATTGGATTGTTAAATTATCCATGTTATTAAGCAGCATACATATGAATACTCTATGGATGCTAATAAAAGATTTCCCAGTATATTTAATTTTCTTAAAGGAAAATTTCATAGTTCTGAATAAAGATAGCTATATGATATAAATAAAACGATGGTAAAATATACATACAAGTGAACAATTTAAAAATTCCTTATTATCAAACTTTAATAAATGATATTTCTGGTTATAACTACTGCTATGCACTGTTACTTTGACAAAATAACTGGTGTTTTAGTGACCTTTTATAATAAGTTTCAACCTCGTCAAAAGAAAGAGCAAATAAAAAATAAATTCAACTAATATCAAACTGGCATAGCTTAATTACAATGGCATATTATACTTCAAAGTATTATTCACAATATTATAAAGAATATCCATAGTTTTACAGAATCAGGAACAAAAGACTTTAGGTGAACTGTAGTTTGATACGGTACAGGTATGTATATGTGTAGGTTTCTTTCAGAAATAAAAGCAGGAGTAATAATTTCATAAAGCTAAAATTGAAATTCCTAAGATTTTGTGAAGCAACTTTTCTCTTCCATCAGGGATGAAAAACAATTTAGAGATTTTTAGCCCTAATACAAAACAAGTTAAAACGTTTATTATAAAAATAAATTTCCTTAGGTAAAAATTATTATAAAATACAAAAGTTACACCCAGAAAAAATGTTGAAAAATCGTAAATGTGGAAATGCTAAGAATTGTCTTCTTATTCTTCCCTAAGTTCCTCGTATCGTTCGAAAGATTAATTTATATAAGCTCAGGACTTCCCTCAATCATGTAACAGGTGTAATCATGAACACAAAGGTACCGTTACGGCAGCATCTGTACTTGTAAATGATTTTTTTTTTTAGCAAGAAACAATATTTTGAAATATTACTCATTTTGAAAGATTTACTTAGCATTATCTTTGTTAGGCAATTGTGAATAATGTAATACAATACTCCTATGAATTGTGAAAAAATATTACTTTTTCCTGGGTAATATATATAAATATATGTTTTACTTCATATGAATGATCTATTTGACTAACAAGAAATGATTTTTTTTTTTTCCTTTTTTTTGAGATTGGCAATTGAATTTTATAAGACAAATTAGAAGAGAAAAGGTTGTATCATTCGCAAAATGAAAATAATAATAGAAAGTTTATGACCACATTCACACAGGAAAAGACTCAACCACACAATCTCATAGACATATATTATTATTATTATTATTACTATTATTATTATTATTATTATTATTATTATTATTATTATTATTATTATTATTATTATTATTATTATTATTATTATTATTATTATTAGCCAAGTTACAACCCTAATAGGAAAAGCAGGAGGCTATAAGCCCAAGAGCTTCAACACGGAAAAATAGATCAATGAGGAACAAAAAATAAATAAATAAATACATTGAACAAGATGTATTGAATGATTAATACAGAACATATTAAAATCAGTAACACATGTAAATTATGAATAGAAACTTATGTCAGACTGTTTAACATAAAAAATTCGCTGTAATTTTGAGCTTCTGAAGTGTCAACGATTCAACTGCCTAATATATATATATATATATATATATATATATATATATATATATATATATATATATATATATATATATATATATATATATATTTATATATATATACATATATATATATATATATATATATATATATATATACATATATATATATATATATATATATATATATATACTGTGAATATATATATATATATATATATATATATATATATATATATATATATATATATATATATATATATCCATATACTATTCCTTGCTAAGCTACAACTCTTGTTGGTAACGCAGGATGGTATAAGCCCAAGGGCTCCAACAGGGAAAATAGCTCAGTGGGGAAAGGAAATAGGGAAATATACTACAAGAGAAGCATAAGAATAGTAACATTAAAATAAATCTATTATATATAAACTATAAAACTTCCAAATAACAAGAGGAAGAGAAATAAGATAGAACAGTGTGCTTTAGTGTACCCTTAAGCAAGAGAACTCTACCCCAAAACAGTGGAAGACCATAGTATTGAGGCTTTAGCACTGCCCAAGACTAGAGAACAATGGTTTGATTTTGGAGTGTCCCTCTCTAGAAGAGCCGCTTGCCAAAGCTAAAAAGTCTCTTCTACCCTTACCAAGAGAAACGTAGTAACTGAATAATTACATTGCAGTAGTTAAGCCCCTAAGCGAAGAATTGTTTGGTAATCTCAGTGTTGTTAGGTGTATGAGGACAGAGGAGAATGTGGAAAGAATAGGCCAGACTATTCGGGTATGTGTAGGAAAAGGAAAAATGAGCCGTAACCAGAAAGAGGGATCCAATGTAATACTGACTGGCCAGTCAAAGGACACCACAACTCTCTAGCGGTAGTATCACAACGGGTGGCTGGTGTCCTGGCCAACCTACTACCTATATGTCCATATTTACACACACACACACACACACACATGCACATTTATATATATATATATATATATATATATATATATATATATATATATATATATATATATATATATATATATATATAATTTATATATATATACAGTATATACATATATATATATATATATATATATATATATATATATATATATATATATATATATATATATATATACAGTATATACATATACATATATATATATATATATATATATATATATATATATATATATATATATGTCCTAATTCTTGTATGTAGATATATGTTGTACGTTATGGTAAATTAAATCTATAACCATGAGAATTCCACAAAAACCTTTAACTCAGCATGTCATTGTAGCAAGATTGTATTTTGATAGTGAGGGGAGTTTAGTTGCCTTTGGGCACTCAAGTAGACAAGGTTTTTACCTGAGAGGGTAGCTGTGAACGGTGTACCTACGAACAAAGCTTTTGTAATAAATGAAGAAAACCCATAGTCCAACGTCTAATTATCAGTCTATATGGGACATATTAGTATCAGGTGTAAAAATATGTCTGTTTGTGTATGCTGTGAGCAAAGTTGCTCTTTGAGCCGGTAAAAGAAAAGTTCAAGATACCTAGATGCATAATGTCTAACATAGCAGATGCTGCTGCTGCTGCAGGAGATGAGAGCGAAGGAGAATATAGACAGGAAATTAGAATGCAAGAACTGAAAAATAAGTTAGAAAATTTAGAACAGTTAATGAACAGATTCTTGGTTGAACAAGAAGAGCAGCGGTGCCCAACCACGAAATATGCGACATACATAAACGAAGTTCAAACGCACACAAGTGAAAGTACACATGCACAGCCAAGTGAAGATACGCAAATCGTAGTTCGAAAGTTGCCAGAACTCCAGGCAAGTGCTGGGCCTTTTGATGATCAACGGCCTAACGAAGGGTTTCAATTGATTGAAGTGTTTTTGAGAGACTTTTAAGTAGCCACATATAAGTGGTTGGAAAGAGGAAAAGCTATTAAAGTAATTAGATTGCTGAAAGATGCTCCTGCAATGGAGGTAATATGTTGGCCAGAAGACAGTTTAAGAAGTTATACTGAAATAAAACGACGTTTAATTGAAAAGTATGCCTTGCCTGATGCGAAAAAGGGAGACATAAAAGAAAATTACAAACCCAAAATACGTGAAGGTGAATCCGTTCTTCATTTTGCAATTTGCATTTTTTGGAATGGCAATTCGTTTGCTACCCGGGGTGCCAATCTCTCAAAAGGTGATAAAAAGGCAATTGCCCGTCAACATATCCGCAGATTAGTAAACCTGTATTTATGTGGTTATTTGTTTGATGACAATTGCTCGTTAGCAGACGTAGTGAGCACGATATAAAACATTTTAGAGAGTTTAACAAAAGAAAAAATGACTGGGAATAACGGGCCCTATTCCGAGAAGTTGGCAACCATGAGAGCGAAGACGGATAGGGGAGAACGCAGTCAGCAGGTTACAAGATGCTGGCAGTGTGGGGGAGAGAGGTACCGACGAGTTTAGTGCTCCACCCAAGGATCCCCCGCTGTTACAATTGTCAGGCCGATGGTCATCTATCTCGAGAGTGCTCAGCCAAAAACGCCGAGGGCGGGTGGGCTGTGGCACATGCACACCTCCCCCCGCCCAACATCCGAGGAAAAGGAAACAGAGGAAGGGGGAGACGAGGGAGTTCGATGACCCCACGCATGACGTCACAAGTAGTAGCCGAGGCAGAGCTTCCATCGACGACGGAGTTAGAGCAGGCACTGGGACCTCCATCGGTGCCCCCGACCTCACCCTCGCAGCACTAGGGAGCAGCGGCATTGCAGCTGAGGTCATTGGCCCGTGCCCCATATCTCGTAATGGCCGGCTGGGAATGTTAGCAGTTAGGATTGACCTGTCAGATAAATCCACTTGAGCGCTGATCAACACAGGAGCCAGCGTTTCACTGATTGAAAAAAGATTCTCCTCAAACCCACTACAGTCAGCGGCATCCATCATCCTCAACACGCCAGGAGGAAGTAAAATAAGCATAAACCATACAACAATCGTCTACTTTAAGGAGGGATCTGTGAAGTTTACACATGATTTCTTGTCTTGCTCACCTTGGGAATTGTAGAAATAGAGGCTATCTCAGGAATAAATTTTATTTCATATAATCAAATATGCATTTTTGGAGGAAAAGATAAAATAATAGTAAAAACAGGAGGGTACATTTTGCAGATAGAAAGTTATGAGAGAGTAAGTGCGTGCGCGGGCACGGAGAGACATTTAAGTAAGGTAACAGCTGTACCCGAGAGAGGAGAAGCGTTGTCTCCCCAGACACTTACGAGCATATCTGTGACCCCGTGTTGCCCTCTTCCAGAAGGTACCAAGGTCGTTGTTAAACCCCATGACAATTGGGCCCATATGATTTTAGATGGCTTATCAGAAATAAAAAAGAACAGAGCTAATATAATGATAGCTAATTTGTCAAATAAAAGAGTTGTGTTAGGAAGTGATTCTGTGTGTAAATTAGAGTTATTTGAAATTGCTAATAATGGGATGTTGGGAGCCACAACTCCAGCCCGCACAGACGAATGCACTCAGAATTTGATTATGCAAGCGCGAAAACTATGACCGTCAGAATATTAACCTGCAGTTAGTGACATTACCAATGATTATTCCGATGTAATTGCAATTGCAGATGAGCCACCCGGGACGATTAATCGATTTCCCTTTAGCACTGAAACTGGACAGGCGGAGAGATAGAGAGGGAAATTAATAAATTAAGTGAACAAGGGATAATCGAGGAGAGCGAGTCCTCCTGGGCTTCTCCAACTGTAGCTGTTAGGAAAAAGGATTGTGTGTTGATTATAGGAAGTTGAATACAGTCACTAAGGATAATGCATTTCTATTGCCCTCGATCGAAGTATTACTTGTGAAAGTGCGGGATAGTAAATATTTTACAAATGTTGATTTAAAATCTGGATACTATTAAATACCCATTCAGGAAGACCGTAAGTGTAAAACGGCCTTTATAGCTAACGATCAACTATTTCTGTTTAATTTTCTTCCTTTCGTTGTTAAAAATGCTCAAAGTCATTTCTCTAGAGTAATGATGGCAGTTTTGTCTCCCTTAATTGGCCATAATGTTCTTGTTTATTTAAACATTATCATAATTACAGGGAAAATGGCCAGAGAACATAATAATAATATCCGTTAAGTTTTAGAAGCATTGCAACGAAAGGGTATGAAAATAAATTTGTCAAAGTGCAAATATTTCTTTAAACAGGTCGAATTTTTAGGTCACATAATAACCTCAGAAGGTATCTAATCCTGCCCCAGTAAAGTAGCGGCTACTAAAGATTTTCCCGGGCCACGTACCCTTAAGGAAGTAGTTGGGTTCCTTAAGCTCGCTGGGTATTACCATAAATTCATAAGAGGTTTTGGAGAGATAGCGAGACCCTTAGATGCTTTAAAGAAACAAGAAGTAATAAAATGGGGAATGGAAGAAAGAAGGGCCTTTAACCATTTGAAAGCTGCCTTAACTAGCAATGAATTTCTCGCATATCCTAGATTTGATCGCCCGTTTTTAGTGCCAACAGATGCGAGTAGCATAGCTATTGGTGGCGTAGTTTCTCAACGAGATGATAAAGGCAGAGAGCGACCCATTTGTTTTGCTTCCCGGGCATTAAAAGGGGCAGAAAAGTATTATAGTGCATTCGATCGAGAGGCTTTGGCTATTCTTTGGGTTCTAGAGAGGCATCGGTTCTTTTTATTAGGTCAGTCGATTGGGTGGCAAAGTGATCATCACCCCATACGTGATTTGTATTATAAAAATGAATTGACCTCTCAACAAGCGAGATGGATTGAGAGATTGTTAGATGTAATATAAAGGGTTTTCACCACATAGAATGTAAAGCTAACAAGGTAGCTGATGCTCTCTCTAGAGGTCCAGTAATAGGAGTAACATCTAGGGCACAAAAGAGGAACGAAGAACGTAACCAAAATATTGAAGACCCCCATCAAAATAGAGAAAATAGAGAACGGAATGTGAATTCTCCCGATGAGCAATCAGAAGACGGGATGAGAGAGAGAGAGAGAGATTGAGCGGTGAAGGTGAATATATGTGGGTGGCCGAGGACATGACCAGAATGAATGCCCTGATGATGCATGTTTTATTGACTTGGGAGGTTGGGACATAAAAGAAGTCCGAGAGGGACAGAAAAAAAAAGCTGAGCTAGCTTTGAACATTGCATATAATGCTTCGCTCAGGGACACGACTTTCTTTTTAGTGTATGGACAGGATCCTGTTACCGTATACAGTCCTCATTAATTCGCAACAATTGCCAAATTATTCAACTAAGTATATTTATTAAATCTAATGAGGATAGTAATGAACACCACTGAAAGGTTTTCCAAAAGAGCTAATGAAAATCACAGTTCTAAGTATGATGGTCGGTTCAAAACAGCACCGGTATAAGTATTTGTGGGCGATCGTGTGCATTTGAAACGATTACAACCTAGGAAACACAAACTAGAGCCAGCGTATTTGAGTCCGCACCGAGTATAGATGGTTAAATCTAACACAGTTGTGATACAAGGCATTATTAATGGCGCAGTGTCTGAACATCATCAGGCACACATACATGTGGTACATGAAGAGCTAGTTTTCAAGTGTTCCTCCTTACCCCTGCATACGTGACATCCCTCGAGTTGATGAGTGGAATGTTTTTTCTTTGCTGTTGTTATTTGAACAGACCTCATTTCTTCTTTTGACGTGTTTTAAATGAACTTGATGATAACAATGTGTTCTTTTATGTTGATGCTATACGTATACGTAAAGTGTTGTGGTAATTTTGCTGAGTGTGGAAATAAGTATAACATTTCTGAGTGAACCTAAAAACAATCAGAGGTTAAATAGGTCAAGTGAGATCCATCAGGCGAATGCTGTATTATTCATGCATTTTTATGGTTCCTGGTTGCTGGGGCCGGGGCGGTTCCCGAATGGCAAGTGGCTGCGGGATTAAAGTTCAGCCTTGAGGATAGGCAGTGTTAGAGAATGTGCAGATGTGAATACCTTATACTTAATGTTATAAGAGAAGGGCAAGAAGATGAATGATTTTCTCGGGAAAACGGCTAGTGGCCACCGGTTGAAAGTTGCAAGTGTAAGTGTTGCAGTGATTTAAATAAATGGTGAAGCGGTGGTGGTGATTTGTGCTGCGAAATTGTGCCGTAAACCCGGACAAGTAAAATCGAGGGACGAAGGAATATCTATTCCTACCCCTGTCCCGCCCAAGAAGCCCGTATTGTCCGCAACCAGAGGGAGATTATTGATGAGGTTATGTAAAACTGATATTATGATTTTTTTTTTTCACTTTGGGTATTCTGTGTTTTGGTGGCAGAGGTGTTAAGAAGAAATGAGTGGAATTATTTATATTGTGTTGTATATATTTTTACATGCAATATTTCATTTTTATTTTTTTGTGGAAGATGTGTTATTTTTGGGGGTGATTTCTATATATATATATATATATATATATATATATATATATATATATATATATATATATATATATAGATATATAGATATATATATATATATATATATATATATATATATATATATATATATATATATATATTATGTTGCATTTCTGTTTAGTACATGCCATGCCTATTCCGGGTTGGAGTGTCCTCCATATATCATAGACTAGTGAGGGCAAGTGCGCACCTCCTCCCGGAGTGAGGAGCTTGAAAGGGGGAGTAATGTCCTAATTCATGTATGCAGAGATGTCATGTACGACAAGGTAAATGAACTCAATATTCATGAGTATTCCACAAAAATCTATGTCTCAGCTTATTGTTGCAGAGGTTGCAATTTGATAAGGAAGGGAGAGTTAGCTGCCGGTGGGCGCTCGAGTTGACAAGTTCCTCACCTGAGAGGGTAGTTGTGTATAGTATACTTACGGA
>NC_090739.1:50647887-50675387 GCF_036898095.1 Palaemon carinicauda
GGAAATGAGTAACAAGGGTATGAGAGCAAACTAAAGTAGAGGATATTCTAACAAATATGTAAGAAAAAGAAATGGACATGAGCAAGACATATAATGAAAATGACAGATAATAGATATACATTAAGAATATCAGAATGGGTTCCTAGATACTACAAAAGATGCAAGAGAAGGAAGAGAACACGAAAGATTGACGAACAAAGAAAGTTTTGGGGTGTGGACTGGCATAGGAAGACCATAAACAGACGCAGGAGTATGTCTGAGGACTTTATTCTGAACTCGCAAATGATAATATATATGAACACTGAATATCTAAAAGGTCTCTTTACGTTACTCTTAAAATAAAACTAAGTGACTACTTTACTTTTAACGGGAACTATTCTTAAATCAACCTCTTACTTCGGTTCTTAGTCTGGGGATACGAGCAAAGCACCAAGAAAAGTATTGGTTATCGCAATAATACACACTTTACAAAAGTAAATATATTCTATAGAAAAATCAAAAATTCTAAAAAATTAACACCAATTTTAATCACTTGAAATATTGAATCTGACCTTGACCTTAGACTATGACCTAAAAAGAAAATGATACTCTATAAAAATTATACAATCACTTGTTCCACTAGAAGTTAATTTAAAAAGACATTTAATTTTGACAATTAATGAATAAATACGAGTAACACATAGAAAATAAATCAGAATTGCACTTACATAAGCTTAACTGTTACCCTTATGTCCTTTAGGCTCACACAAGGTTATCGAACGGTTAAGCAAAAATAAATACACTTCACCTTTTTAACATAATCTCACAGAGCCAGTTCCAAAAATTTATACTATAAAATGTATTTACATTGACACACTACACTTCTAACTATACTTTCAACAATACACGGTATATGTTGGGGAAAAATCACTATTCACGTCTGAGAATAAAACACTATTCCTGTTTGAGAGAGTAAAGGTGCGTTTAGATTGGAGAGTTTTTTCCGCGAGTTTCTCTCAGACAGCTGCTCTATGGAATGTAAACAAGCTGTAGAGTACTCCCCGAGATTTTCTCACTACTCTCGCGAGTGTTTCTCTTCTCTCGCGTGCGCTACAGTCTAAACAGTCTAGACAGCACGCTCGTAGAGCTAGGTTGTAGCTCTCCAGTCTATCCAGTGAATATTCAGATCTGTGAAAGTTTTCGTTACTCTCGCGAGAGAACATGAGTGCCAAAAAGTGGAATAAAGACCAAACAATTGCATTAATTCAGCAATATGAGAAATTTCCTTAACTGTGGAATGTGACTTTGCCTGAGTACAGAAACAAAGAGCTGAAAATTAGTAAAATTAAAGAAATAGCTGATAACTTAGGAATTAGCAAAAAAGAAATTACAAGGAAATGGCACAATCTTCGGAGTCAAATGTGTGCTGAAGCTAGAAAATTGAAGAAGAAAAAAGTGGGAGTAGAGCTGAAGAAATAATTAGTGTGAAAAAAAATTAAGAAAAAAAACACTATCCACAAACACACACACACACACACACACTTCAATACCCGTTATTTTTAACGAGCACGTGCACTAGATTATTTGTATTACTATTATTTGAAAAAGAAAATTAAATTTTATTAAATATATTTAATCTAAATAAATGCTTAAAATTTACATATTTAATTTAAATATTTGAATTTAACGGGCACGTTCACTAGATTATTTGTTATTATTATTAAAAAAAAAATTATTAAATATATTCAATTTAAATAAATGATTAAAATTTAAATATTTTATTTAAATATTTGGATTTAACGGGCACGTGCACTAGTTACTATGTATTTATATGTTATGCTTTCTTATCCTAACCTACCCTCCCTCACTTACTGATCACTTCAGCATTTTTTGGTGTTTACACAGTGTTATATAAAAACTCTTTATTTCTTCAGGAACAAAGGAAACCGGAATCTGAAAACGGGAATCAACCAGAGCAATCTAGAAGTATTGATTTGGAAACAGGAACCCCCCAACATACGAAGTTCTTATAGCTCGATGTATCTTCCTCAAACAATTCTCTCCATAATTTTGCATGTGCTCCATCTTCTCCCCTTCTGCTTATCCAATTTTGGACCCACATACTTCTTTTCTTTTTCTTTTTCACTTCGTTCATAATTATTAATGCAGCAGTAACATGGCACTTTTGAGACATTTTCTCTCAACCCTCGCTAGTTGTCGACTGGCACTGGCTCCAGTGTAAATAGATGCGCGAGAAATCTTACCCGACTCTCGGACACTTTCTCTCGCGACACTCCCTCACAGCTCTCGGAGAGAAAAAACTTGCTGGTAGAGTAAACACGCTGTAGAGAAAGTCGCGCGAGAGTAGCCGTCTCTCGGGAGAGTTTAATCTCCAATCTAAACGCACCTTTATGTAATGACTGGAGATAGGGGTGACAGACATTGGCTCTTTCAAAGTGATAGGCTTGATCTCTTCTGCTTCTTATACATTGCTAGTCTCTCTCTCTCTCTCTCTCTCTCTCTCTCTCTCTATATATATATATATATATATATATATATATATATATATATATATATATATATATTGACCTCATTCACCTAGACATTTCTAGTAAATCATTCTCGTAGCGTGGTGGCTTGGCTCTAGCGGCATAAGGTTGCCAACTTAGTAATTTAAAGAAGGGGTACTAGCGTTCCTTGTGAGGCAACTCTTTCAGCTAACTACGGCCACGTCCTCTTGTAAGATTGAAAAAAGAATAATTTTTAGTCTAGAATTTTCATGTCTCTTCCAACCACATGGAAACATGATGCAATCCCTAGCGCGTGTGTCATACAGCATACCTTTTAACAAGTTTACATAAGACTTCGTAACAAAACCACATGAAATGAAAATTTAATTTTTAAAATAACATAAATTTACATATAAGAAACTATGAAAATACAACTAAAGGAACAACAAAGGTCTTATGTAATTTACATACATTACTTCAACCTATGTGAATGGAACTCATCTTACAAGCTGGCTATACATCTTTTAAATACACAAATAAAATATGTGAATAGAATATTCTACTCTCATGAAGACCAGCTTTGTAAGATAGCTCCCCCATAAAAGATAATTTATCCCAGGCCTGAATCCACTGATTCAGCCCGAGATAAATAATCTGCAACCACGTTATCTTTACCAGATATAGGCTTTACATTAATACAATATGGTTGTATTCTTCATTTTATTAACAAAAGTTAAAGGATTATGATCTGAATAAACCGTAATTTTTTCATTCTGTGGTCTATTTACATAAACTTCAAATTACTTTATCACTGTCATTAGCACTAGTAGTTCCTTTTAAACTGCTTAGTAGTCTTGTTGATGCTTCTTCAGCTTGGACGACATAAAACAGACAGGGTGAAGAATTCCTCCCTTGCCTTCATGCAATGGAACAGCTCCAATCCCATTGCCCGATGCATCCACTTGGGTAAGAAATTTCTTGTTGAAATCCGGTGATTGCAGAATCAGTTTTGAAGTTAATGTGACCATCCTTTGACTTCTCCTTTTTTCCTGGTATTTTGATAACGTAGGTCAGGTCACTGATCTTCTCAAAATCCTGGAGAGAGGGCTGGCAGATGTTGGCTCTTTCAAAGGGATAGGCTCTATTTCTTCTGCTTCCTATACATTGCTAGGCTCTATATATATTAACTTCATTCATCTAGAAATTACTAGTAAATAATACTCATAGCATGGGAGCATAGCTCTGGAGGTGTAAGGATGCCAACTTAGCAATATAAAGAAAGGGTACTTACGTTGCTTGCAAGGAAACTCTTTCAGCTAACTCTGCCCATCTCCTCTCATAACATCAATTAAAAGAATAATTTTTAGTCTACAATTCTCATGTCTCTTCTAACCATGTGGAAACATGAGGCACTCCCTAGCTTGTGTGTTATGCTGCATACCTTTTAACAAGTTACATAAGACTTCGTAACAAAACCACATGAAATGAAAATTTCTTTCTTTAAAATAACGTAAATTTACATTTACGAAACTGAATGAAAATACTACTAAAGGAATGACAAAAGTCTTATGTAATTTACATACATTACTTAATCCTATGTGAGTAGAACTCACCTTACGAGCTGGCTATACATCTCTTAAATAAACAAATAAAATATGTGAATAAAATATTCTACTCTTATGAAGACCAGATTTGTAAGAAAATATAGAAGTAAGTTTATGTATATATATATATATATATATATATATATATATATATATATATATATATATATATATATATATATTTATATATATATGATGTATTACACATATATATATAATATATATATATATATATATATATATATATACATATATATATATATATGTATGTATATATATACATATATATATATATATATATATATATATATACAGTATATATATATATATGTGTGTGTGTGTATATATGCATAAATATATATATATATATATATATATATATATATATATATATATATATATGTATGTATATATACGTATATATATGTATGTGTGTGTGTTTGTGTATATGTTGCAACCCTTTCACTAGACATTAGAAATATTTAAACTTAATTCTCAGTTAGATATTTAATAATTCCAGTTTAAAATCTAAGAGTAAAATATGTTTTCCATCAGTGGCATTAGAAGCCTCTATGTAAAAGAATCATGAATATGTAATCATACAGGTCTTGGCTTTAACTTCATTAGTATATGCTATGAAAATCTCAATTTAAATACGTTTAGCAAAATAATTTACCAAATTTTCATAATAAAATATTTTTTCTTGAAAAATCCTTTTCTAATAAGAACTTCCCATTCAACATTTACTCTCATGAACTTAGTACTTTTCCTAACAATATATGTTCTAATAAAACCTTCTGTCCCAAAAATGCGAGCTCTTCATGAAATCACCTTATTCTAATGATGAGAACACAATTCTTAAAAGAATTAATAAAAATCTAAGGGACTGTCGTCCCAAAAAACTGACTGAATATATTCTTTAATAACTTGAAAGATAAGAATTTATGTTGATCATAAAGAAAGGATGCAAAAAAGTAAACTTTGGAATCTATGGCCTTCTACTTGTTTAGTTCTGCAAAATGCCAATTACCTTATATAGGCTCCACGAAGAATGCTATTTCACTCCCTAGGCCGACTCCATAGTAATATCAGAAAGGAATTAGTAACAGAACAGTAAGGACTTTGTCCAAACGTCCACTGTATAATCCTCATACAAGACCACTGTAATAAATTGACAATTGATGTGAGTGTCCCTATATACTTGAAAACTTTACAATATTATACGGTCTCGCAAGAAAAAAAATTCGAATAGTAGTCCATATTTATGATATTTGAAAAACCCCAGCTCAGCCAGGAAGTTTCTAGCTTCCCTTAAAATAGATAGCATAAAAAATGCCGTTTCCTATTTTGATTATACTCATTCACAATATCAATGTACAACTTAATCAATATTGTTGTACATTCTTATACCCAAAAATATGATTATGAACAGAGAGATGTTTGATACGTTTTATTGGTGATGGAGATAAATGTAAAAATAGTTGACGCTGTTGTAATTATCCACTTCTCTATCAAACCGAAGGTGTTCTTCCAACCGCTCAGTATCGAATGATATCGTTCGACGCTATATCAGGAACGGCTAGACCCCAGTACGACAATGGGAGAGCCGGCTGAAGAAATGGGAAAACTCAAACCTAGACGTTATTTTTCTGGAAAGGTGTTAACTCTGTAATATCATTCCAGAAATTATGAAATATAAACTAGGCCTCGTATAAGGGAATTGCATGCTATGAGTTTTTACAGAGGATGGTGGACGTGTTTGTTCTAGTAGGATCTACTGTAGACCAGAAGAGTATGTTAAAAGATGCAGGGCAAATTTGATGAGATGGTATGATACCGTAAAGAAGTTTTCTATCTTTTACTGATTTTACCCATGCGTTACATTATATCCATATGGCTGTAGATAAATTTAAGCACAAAATATTTCATTTGTGCACTTAATTTGTATAATTTAGGTTCATTTTACTAAGCACCTTGTTTAAATTCATATCATATAGCTACAAGCCAGTCGAACAGATACTTTTCTGTTAAAGAAAAATAATTGTTATCGTGTGGACTGGGTCACTTTATCTCTGAATATTAAAGTTGAAATTTTCATTCTCTTTAGTATCGATGTACTGTTAAATTATAAACTATCCCCCAGGTAGATAAATTTAATCTTGGTGACTATAACACCCTAGAATTTTACGAACGGTTATATAAGGCAAACTGTAATATATTCATGAAGTCGGACCTTAACACTCTGAAAAGTTTTAAAAAAGAAAAGGGCACAATATGTAAACCGAATATGAGAAGAGCTATTGTCATTTTGAACAAACATATCTACCTAAAGAAGATGGAGTCCATTATCCAAGTTGTTTCAATTTCGAAATAATGATATACTTAAACCCTTTAAATAAAAACCTTTTCCTGGAAAACCGAATAAATAGATTCTAGAAAAAATAAATAAAAATAATGTTAATGGAAAAGAATACAAAGCAGTATATAGTACATTATTAATCCAAGAAAATACTCAAGTCTAAAACTCCAATTAAAAAGTAAGAAAATTCTTTATTTCAGGTATAAACCAATTTGTTGGAATCGACTACTGCTGGGAAACCACTAATGAATTTTTCTAGTCTATAAACGAGGAAAATTTCCTAGGAAATCCTGTTCAAGAAACTATATATATAATCATGAACACCATATATGACCCAAACGAAAAAAATTTAATGAATCACAGGAGCTGATTTCAAAAAGCTTTTATAATTAACCAATAATAACACATATCTTGATTTCAATGATAATTACTATAAACTGAATATCTTTATTTGCCACCATGAAGAAAAGGGTTTAACAATGGCACACCTGATTTTAGACCTATTTTCTACTAAAGATGAGTAGATGTTACATTAATAAAGTTTTCAAATTTATAGATTGAGATACTACCGGCCAGACAGTACTGCATTGGATACTTCTTTCTGGTTACGGTTTTTTTTTTTTTCTTTCTTTTTTCCTACACACACACACACACCGAATATCCGGACTATTCTTTTCCTATTCTCTTCTGTCCTCATACACCTGACAAAACTGAGATTACCAAACAATTCTTCTTCACTCAAGGGGTTACTGCACTATAATTGTTCAGCGGCCACTTTTTTTCTTTAGCTATGGTAAGCAGCTCTTCTAGGAGAAGGACACTCCAAAATCAAACTATGGTTTTCTAGTCTTGGGGAGTGCCATAACCTCTGTGTCATGGTCTTCCGCTATATTGGGTTAAAGTTCTCGTGCTTGAGGGTAGGCTACACGTGGCCACGTTATTTTATCTTATTTTTCTTCCTGTTTTGTTAAAGGTTTTATTGTTTATATAGGAGATATTTATTTTAATGTTGTTACTCTTCTTATAATATTTTACTTTTCCTTGTTTACTTTTCTTACTGGGCTATTTTCCCCGTTGGAGCCCCTGTGCGTATAGCATCCTGCTTTTTCCACCTATGGTTGAAGCTTAGCAAATAATAATAATAATAATAATAATAATAATAATAATAATAATAATAATAATAAAAAGTGCAACACCAAAAAAAAAAAACCTATTTACCATGGAAAAGTAACAGAACCAAATTTCTTGTTTAGAACTCGTAGCCTATCTACAGAAAACCCTCTCAAACAGCACTCGGGAGTCAACTTCATTATCAAATGCTATGAAAAATTCAAGTTAAACACGTTTATCACAATGTTTTGCCTAACATTTAGACTAACAATTGTTAGTCTAAATTCTTCATCATAAGGAAAAGTTCCAAAACATTACAATTGCTAGTAATCTACTTGGTTTGTTTGTCTAAATTGCCAATTGCCAAAGCTCTACAGTCCAGCATAAGCAGTCACTGTGGGAATAAATGTAACTGTTCGTTTTCACTTTAAAATTTAGTGTTTTAAATTTCGAATAATTGATCACATATTTATATTTGAAAACCATCAGCTCTACCGGAAGATATCTACCTTCCCTTTGAAAATAGCATAAAAATGCCTTTTTATATTTTGATTATACTTATTCAGAATATTAGTATACATTTTGCTAGATGGTATATTTTCTTATAACTAGGAATAGGATTATGAATGAAGAGATGGTTGAAATATTGTTAGAGATAGCGATGGAAATAAATATAAAAAGGTTTGGCATTGTAGTAATTCGCCAGTTCCTTAACAAACATGTTCTCTTCAAACCACTTAGCAGCAGATTTTAGTGTTTATTATTATTATTATTATTATTATTATTATTATTATTATTATTATTATTATTATTATTATTATTATTATTATTATTATTAGTGTTGTTGTTGTTGTTGTATGTTTGATGGAAGGTAATAGCTACCTCAGAGGCGCTGAGCTTATAACGTCTTTTCTAAACTTTTGATGATTTTCTTTTCTCGGCTACTGCATTCAGCTAGTAGGAAACTAGTATATACTTTAAAAAGGAAAAATAGTCAGACCAGCATTTCTCTCTATTAATATATAAACAAACATAAATGTTTTCGGGGAGTATTACATTTTTGGCCTAGGACGTCAGTTTTCTTCGTTTCTTTCAAATGGTACCACATCGTGACATTTCAAGCAAAATGCTTTGCTTATTCTCAAGGGCATATTATACAGGTGACTGTTCAAAAAGCACAGCTTCATTCGCCCATCTTCTGCTGTACAAATGCTCAGTACCGCCTGTTTGAACCCATTTCATGTAGACCCATCACTGCTGTGTGAAATCGCCGCCAAACAGCATTTTTGGGCTCAGGCCATGTCGTCCTGATGGAAGGGTTCCTTTGGATAGCCTTCTAAGGGATATTTGCTACAGTGATACTCCCAGAGAAATAAATCGAAGGTCTCCAGGATTCCAACTCCTGCCTCGAGTATCCAATTAAGGATATCGCATAATATCAGGGGACGTATTTTTATATACGACACATAGCAATCTTTACCCTGAATACATTTAACACTTCGATGTAAGGGGGAAGAGTGGGGAAAGGAAGGGGGTGCTGATCTAGGTACCTGGTGGACCTCCTTCCTTATTATTACTACGACGCGATTCCTTTTCTTGTGGCTCTCTAAGCGAGTTGTGCTCCCGTGTTAACTAGGTGTTTTGTTACAAGTTATTGGAATATTCATCATGCAATGTCCAATCTCCATTATTTATTCTTTCCTGTATATAATTTTAGTCTCCCATTTCACAGTTAAATTTCTATAATTTAAGTGTGTTTAGGTGAGCTTTGCCCAGACCAGAGGCAGCCATTTTACGACTGCCGTCGCCCGTTACTATTGCATTTTATTTAGTCAGTAGGGCGACAGTTCCCGGTATTAAGCTATAATGTTAGCTATTTAGGCAAATTATACAAGTGGTGATCTTGCATTCATGAATTTTATTCCTCTCCCTATTATGTGACTTTACTGATCGTATGCGGCGGGAGCCTTGGCGGTACCAAACCTTGGCCGGCGATGCTACCAGAGCGAGACTACTCTCGCTCACATATACATTAGTAAAGTAATCCCCCACGTTTAGCCTCACCCTATCGTTCCTTATTGATTTGGATGAAAATTTACATTCTCTAGAATCTATAGATAAGTTGTGATATACATTCTCTCTTAGAGAGAAGAGACTAAATCCTTCCTCCCTCCTTGAGTGCCGCCGCCGCTACAGGTGGCAACCACTGTTTTCTTCATCCCCATTGAGCTCCGGCTTTGATTTAGATAGTGACGAACTCAGGGTGCCCTTGTCTTGCGATGTCGCCAGTAAAGGAACCATGTTTCCTCTGACGCCGACGACTTCGTCAGCACAGGAGGCCATGCTTCCTCAGGTCACTGTTGAAGGTAGGCGGCATACCTGCCGCCACCTCTCATATCTTGAACTACAAGACCCTTTACCCTTCCTTCTTCTGTCCTTTAGTGACGTCATAGCCGTCACAATACTCTTTCCCCGGTATTCTGACAGTCATCCCGGCTTACTAGGTTGACTGCGTTACCGGCTGGTACCCTGCCGGTGGCAGTTAGTTCATCTGTCTCAGCCACCTTCTCCCTTAGTTCCTTCCTTCACAGGAAGTGAATATTATTGGGGGGAAGATTGAGATGGCTCCTGACAGCTGCCGGTGGGAAACCTAACATAATTTGGGAGGTCCTCAGCCCTCTCTTGGGCTGTCATCCAAAATTGTTGCTGCCGCCAGCATAGCCGGCAGCAGACCTTTTGTGGATGGGTGGAAGCCAGAATCAGACAGATTCTTTCTCCTTCCATTGGAACTCTCATTCTAGCAAGGAGGCAGTAGGCAGCCTGATAGTCTTCCTACACTTCCAATTGTTATGTTAACCATAATAATAGGAAACTCTCCTTCCTCAATGCTTTCTCTCTCTCTATCAGTTAGTGCCGCCAGGTACTAACCTAACCCCGGCAGTGCCGCCGGCTAAACTGCAGTATACAACTATACAGTACAGTAGTACACACATTTTCTAACATACTCTGTGTTTCCTGTCGTAGTCAATTTTTGGGACCACGATTTTGTGTTGAGGCTGAGTACTCCCTCAAAATCCAGATGGTTTATTTCGATCATCAGGACCCTAAAAACTCACCGATCAGTGTTAATATATTATACAGGTAGATAATGTTAGTATAGACACTTACTAACACTAACTCTAGTTCCTAGAGTTTTCTCCTACCTTGTATTCTCCCTATCAGGGAAACTAAATATTATTACTGACGGAGGTCTCAGCAATGGCCTGGTGAGGAAACAGAGATATGTGTCTTTTTTACTTCCTTCCAAACTTACTATCCTAAGCTACCGTAAACAATATTAATTAATATTGTTAATAGAAATTGTATGCTTTTATATCACTGATATAAAAAAATAAATACTCATTGAGCCACTTTTCCATTACAGGAAGAGCCAATGGAGAAGTGTGCAGCCTTATCCTGCAACCACAAAGGCAAAGACTTTTGTGGCCACACGAAGTGCAGGACTCATGCCCCTTGCTGCATCGTGTCAGAAGTCCTCAAGTATTGGGACCCGAAGGGTTGCCCCACATGTTTGACCCTGCTGACCAACGGATTCGGAGAAGCTCCCTCAGTCATCATAGAGACTAGGGATACAGAGAGGGAGACCTTTCACAAATGGGTAAGTAGATTCCAAAAGAGATCTCAGAAAATGTACTTACCCGACGACTCCCAAAGGTGCCTACTGTTCCCCAAGGTTCTACCAAACGCGGTGGTGCCCCAGGAACAGGTCCAGTCTCCCCTCATACAACTGAAGATCGACGCAGACATAGATAAGGCACTGGAAGGCATGGACATCCACCAAGAAAGAACGTCAGAAGTGTCCATTGATACTGAGAAGGACCTACTAAAAGAAGGCCCTGAAGAAGACGTGGAACATCCACAAGTGGAGGAAGAAGGATCCATTTCAACGGCAACCGAAGACCCTTAGTTCGGCGTGACGGCATACCAACCTATGCCGTCAACTTGTTCAATCCCAACTCCACAACCAGTGGCACATGCCGACAGTAACGAAGTGATCCTCACTTCGATTCAACTGATGATGGAATTGTTCCAAAAGGAACAAGAGACGATGAGAAAATCACTCAGGCAGCAACAGATACTGTTGCAGGAGAGGGCGAACTGCCCTGGATCTACCAAGGGCTCCACTCCACTAAGAAGCCCCTTAAAGTGTTGACTCTCTCTCACCACTCCGAAACAAACCCCTGGAGGTATGCGGAGCATATGCCCATGATGAATGGGAAACTATTCATCTCGGAGAAGTTGGGGACCAAACTGATTGAAGACCTTGAGTTCTGGCCTAACTTTTCAGCTTACCCAGAATGTTATGTGAGACTGCGGGATGAACATGCAGCCCGTGAGGAAACGGTACTCAAAGAGGTCATTGTCTTCGAGCATGACAAGGTGCAAGCCACCCTCCTGAAAACCTCGAGAGGAGCCGGGTACACCAACTCCAAAGTCTCAGCACTGAGCAAGAGACATCCCACCTTTCTTGCTCCTTTCTCATCAGAACTGCCTGGAAATGAGTGCAGGTCTACAGAACGCCCCAGAAATGTTCATTTTCCTGGCTAAGTCCCACATGGGTACCCTTGTGAAAGACTTATATGCTTTCCTCAGAGCAAGGAGAGCCAGCAGAGAGTTTGTTTTGGCCTCAGCGACCATAAGACACGAACCAAGGAAACTGATTACCTCGAACATCTGGGGTAAAGACCTTTTCCCACAGGAACTGGTCCAAGAGATCATAGCCAAAACAGCCACGGAGAACTGGAACCATCTCCAAAAGTGGGGCATGAGCTCAAAGAAGAAATCTTCCTCGGATAGAGATCCCCAGCCCAAGAATAAAAAGGCAAAGACACCACACAGACCTGCACAGCTTCCTGCCATAACTATAACCACGATGCCTTAAACCCCATTCCAGATGGTCTCTCAACAACTGGTAGCCCAGTCGCCAGTGTTTAACCCCAACTTTGAGAGGCAGTCAACTTCCTTTCACCCTAGTCAGAAAGGAAATGGCCCTAAGAGAAGTTCGCCCAGAGGTTTCTCCTCCCGGGACCGAGTAGGACGTGGTAACGGAAACAAATCCACAGGACCCCCCATCCAAAGAGGAGTTCCAGGTAAGGGGCAGACCATATCACTTTCGGGATCACTGGACCTTCAATCCCTGGGCCCACAGCCTATTAACGAATAGACTCGGGTGGAAATGGAACAGAACTCCACCCCATTTTCCAGACTTCTTGCAACACTCCACCCCCTTGTTAGGTGAATATACCTCAGAACTCTTGAACAAAAAGGTAATAAGGAAAGCGAAGGCCATCAAATTCCAGGGAAGGCTGTTTTGTGTTCCCAAGAAAGACTCAGACAAACTTAAGAGTCATTTTAGACTTGTCTCCACTCAACAAGTTCATCGAGAACAACAAGTTCTGGATGCTTACTTGGCAACACATAAGGACCCTTCTACAATAGGGCCGTACACAGTCTCAATAGACCCAGCAGATGCTTACCGGCATCTTCTATTGAGTCACCCTTTCTCCTCCTACCTAGGATTCAAGCTACAGAAGAAGTGTATCTTCTGAGCAATGCCCTTCGGACTGAACACAGCCTCAAGGATATTCGTGAACCCAGCAGACACAATCGTCCAGCAGCTACACTCCGAAGGAGTTCAAGTACTAGCATATCAAGGCGATTGGCTGGTATGGACAGCATCCAAGACTACTTGTCTGCAGGCAACCAACAAGGTGATCCAGTTCCTGGAACACCTGGGCTTCAAGATCAATCACAAGAACACTTGCCTTCCTCTAGCTCAGAAGTTCCAATGACTAGGAATCCAATGGGACTTAAAGTCACACCACTTCTCTATTCCATCCAAGATGAGGAGAGAGATAGAGTGATCTGTCATGAGACTAATCTATCACAGGAGGATTTCAAGACGCCAACAGGAAAGAGTATTGAGCTCTCTCCAGTTTGCCGCAGTGACAGACCCGGTGCTAAAAGCACATCTAAAAGATGAGTCAGGAGTCTGGAGAAGATACGCATCAAACGCTCGAAGAGATCAATCAAGGTTGACCCCGACCCTGTAGCGCACGCAGTTAAGGCCATGATCAACACCCAAGAGCCTAGCACGAACAGTTCCCATGTAACCACCACAACCATCAGTCGTGATTCACACGGACGCCTCCTCAGAAGGATGGGGAGGCCATTCTCACAAGAGAAAAGTGCAAGGGAATTGGTCGCACCAGTTCAAAACCTTTCATATCAACGTTTTGGAGCCTCTGGCAGTTTTCTGGACGTTGAAGAAAGTATCCCCTCGCAGAACAATCTACATCAGATTGGTCCTGGACAACGAAGTGATAGTAAAATGACTAAATCAACAAGGCTTGAGATCGCCTCACATCAACCATGTGAGATTAGTCACCTTCTACCTGGCAAGGAAGAAGGGATGCTACCTATCAGCAGTTCACCTACAAGGGTTCCGTAACGTGACAGCAGACGCTCTATACAAGGGAAAGCCTATAGAGACAGAATGGTCCCTAGACGTAGACTCATTCTCCTTCACCTCGGAAAAAGTCCCGGAACTGCAGATCGACCTCTCCACAACGAGCGACAACTAGAGACTACCTCGTTACGTAGCCCCTTGTATGGACCCTCAAGCAGAGGCGATGGACACCACGTCCCTCGACTAGAACAGGTGGAATCGCATTTACCTGTTTCCACCATCCAATCTCCTCGACAAGCTAAGATCCTTCAAAGGGACAGCAGCAGTAGTGGCCCCCAAATGGCCCAAAAGCAAATGGTTCCCTCTAGTTCTAGAGCTGAAACTGAAGCTGTTTCCTCTGCCACACCCAGTATTATCCCAACTGGTCCAGGAGTCGACTATTTACGCTTTATTCTCGAGAACCAAGAACCTACATCTTATGATTTTCTCGCCCTAGTGGCAAACAGAAAGTTTGGAATCTCGAAGGATAAAGTTGACTTCATCGAAGAGTATAAGTCAAGTTCGACTAGTAAACAATATGAATCGTCATGGAAGAAATGGGTTTCCTTTGTGAAAACAAGGAAACCGACAGAAATATTGATAGATTTCTGTCTCTTATTCTTCATATTCCTACATGAACAAGGCCTGGCTTCTACTACGATTACCTCATGTAAGTCGGCCCTGGCTAGACCACTTCTGTATGCCTTTGGAGTGTACTCTCTGGTGAAATCTTTAATAAGATCCCAAAAATATGCGCTAGACTCGAGCCAGCAACCCCATCAAGGCCCATCACGTGGTCCTTGGACAAAGTCTTGCACTATGCTTCGAACCTAGACTTTGAGAATTGTACTCTAAAGGATCTAACACAGAAAGTCATTTTTCTGTTTGCAATAGCCTCAGGGGCTAGAGTTAGTGAAATAGTGGCCTTATCCAGAAATGAAGGCCATATCCAGTTCCTAGATACAGGAGAACTGAACCTCTTTCCTGATCCTGCCTTTCTTGCCAAGAATGAGCTATCCACTAAGAGGTGGGGTCCTTGGAGAATCTGCCCACTGAAGGAAGATACCTCTCTATGCCCAGTAGAGTGTCTTAAGGTCTATATTCAAAGAACTTCAGACTTCAAGGGAGGACAGCTCTTCAGAGGCAAAACCTCTGGATCAAACCTATCCCTAAAACAACTAAGAACGAAGCTCACTTACTTTATTCACAGAGCAGATCCTGACAGTACACCCGCAGGTCACGATCCGAGAAAAGTTACTTCTTCGTTGAACTTTTTCAACATATGGACTTTGAAAGATTCCGCTCATCTACTGGGTGGAGATCATCCAGAGTCTTCTAAAAACACTATGCGAAGCAAGTACATGAAATAAAACATTTTTTAGCGGTGGCGGGCAGTGTTATAAAACCCGTCATCTAGTGCTGCGATGAACAGTGAACTGTGTTGGGACTTTACAGTATATCGGGTGCATGGTTACACTTACCTTCTAGTGCAAATTACAACGATGATTAACAGACTGTTCCATATAGGTGCCTATCTGACCAATAACACCAGTGCCGAGTGAACATTTGTGTCAAAGTGTTTATGCATTCCCAAAATCTGTACAAGTCAGACAGATTTGGTTTCACATCTCCATTGAGTGGCATTATTCTGATAATGAAAAAACATATTTTTTCTTCAAGAGGAAATATGGACCCTGATGTGTTTTAATGCCGGATCAGATTCATACCCTATTGTAACTACATTTGATAATCTAGTTACAAGGTAAAAATACTAAACGTATTTGCGTCTTATTACTGCTATCTCAGTTGCAGACAAATAAAACATGCTAGAGTTTTAATTAAGCCATAGAAGGGACCCAAACTTGAAATCAGGACACAGATTTCCAAGGTAAGTGAAAGGTAATCTCTAAAGTTTTACCTTCCGTTCAAACCTTGAATCCATATTGTCGATGTCGACACTTTCCCTGCAGGGGGCAGGAAGAACTAAACCAGTTCCAGGCTTAGTGGAAATGACAGTCAACTGGAATTTCACATACAGGTCTAGCAGACCAGATAAGGAAATCCATTCAAGGTAGAAGGCACATGCACAAACCCACAGTTATAGTAATTTCAAGGTAATTCTCTAGTATGCTTCCATCAAGATGACATGGCCTGAGCAGCTCAAGCAACGGATTTTGAGCAAAGCGAAAAATCTATTTTTGGGTGAGAGTGCCATGTCGTCCTGATGGACCACCCTTTATCTGACCTCTCCCAAATTTACTCTATCTGCAGGCATTCTGCTTAAGGACAAGAAAAGGAATGGCGTCGAAGTAGTAATAGGGAAGGAGGTCCACCGGGTACCTACATTGGCACCCCCTTCTTTTCGCCACTCTTCTCCCTTACATCAAAGAGTTAAATCTATTCGTGGTGAAAATTGCTATGTGTCATATCTAAAAATACGTCCCCTGATATAATGCGATATCCTCAATTGGATACTTGCGCCAGGAGTTGGAATCCTGGAGACCTTCGGTTTATTTCTCTGGGAGTATCACTGTAGCAAATATCCCTAAGAAGGCTACCTAAAGGAACCCTTCCATCAGGACGACATGGCACTCTCCCCCAAAAATAGATTTTTTGCTTTGCTCAAAATCCTTTTTGTTTACATTCGTTCCTGGGTCGACGTGAGCGTGTCTTGACTCCAGAACATCATCAAGCCTATGCGATAGACATTTTAATATTGAAACTGTATGATCACTGCCAATCCTGTGTAATTTAAGGGATCCTTCCTACAACAAGAAAATCCCTAAAAAAAAATGGATTTTGAGCGAAGTGAAAAATCTATTTATGGGTGAGATAGCCATGTCGTCCTGATGGAAGGTTCCTAATAGTAGCTTCCAAGGGATATATGAACTACAGTGATATTCCCAGAGAATTTATCTTTAGGTCTCCAGAATTCTAACTCCTGGCACAAATATCCTTAAAATTCTCTTAAGGATATCGCATAAATCAGGCGACGTATATCTTGATACCACACGTAGCGATCTTCACCCCGAATAGCGTTTTTGCCTCGAAGGGGAAGAGTGGCAGTTTTGGAAGGGGAGCCGTTATCAAGGTTACCTTATTTCCCATACTACTATTGAGTATCAAGATGGCGCCATATTCAAGATGGCGGTCATTCCTTGTAGTGTTGAGCATGGTGCTACAGATATAGTAGTTTCGGGAGGGATTTTGCAAAGGCCTTTTCTATAGAAAAGGAGAGTGGGTCCATCAGGACGACATGGCTATCTCACCCAAAAATAGATTTTTCGCTTTGCTCAAAATCCGTTTTTTGGGCTCAAGCCATGTCGTCCTGATGGAAGTTTACCAGAGAATTACTAGAAAGTACTGTATCTGTAGATTTTCATCAATGCCTTAACCTTGGGACAATTTTTTCTATGGTCATCTGGACCATTGAGACAAATGACGTTACCATTATCCGTCAGTACCACTAATCATAAACAATGTTAGTGCTTCCTTCCCCCTACAGGGAAGGGTCATACTAGACAGTAGAAAAGGGGCCTCAAGGTTTGCATATATTGTATGAACAAACATAAGTATCCACCAGATGTACAAACAGTCTCACGGTTTGTATATATTGTCGGAACAATATCAGTGTCAACTATATCTATTGTTTGTAAGCATACAATGATATGACGTTTACATAAATAAATAAGTAGAAGAACTCTGGCCTCTTTAATGTGCAAATTGCAGGGCGAGAAAGGATGCAATTACATTTTAATAGACATTTATTTCGAATAAATGACTAAATGGAATTATGAGTGACATGAATGTAACATGTTAGTGACACGAATGCAACGTATACAGAAAATATCTTTCCCTCCCTGAAAGGGAAGAAATAATGAGTGCCACTCTAAAACTGAAAAATTTTGATAAATTTTTCCAAAATAAATTCTGTAAATGTTGTATGCTATCAACACTGTGTACTACGTACACACGGCACAAGTGTTATCTGTATAATTCCACACCTGAGATTTTGAACAGACTTAGTGTCACTAAGGTGACACTCACTTAAAAGGTATCACACTGGAAGTGTTAACATATTTTCACCCTAATTGATAGTCCCAATCAATTAACTGTTCATCGCAGCATTAGACGACAGATTTTAATACACTACCTGCTGCCACCACATAATGCTTCAGTTCGTGGACTTGCTTAGCGTAGTGTTTGTAGAACACTGGATGATTTCCATCCAGTATATGAGCGAAGACACTCAAAGTCCATATACTGAAAAAAGTTCAACAATGAAGCAATTTCCCTCCAATCATGACCCGCGGGTGTACTGTCAGGATCTGCTCTGCGAATGAAGTAGGTGAGCTTCGCCCTCAGTTGTTTTAGGGATAAGTTTGATCCTGAGGTTTCTCCTTTGAAGAGCTTTCCTCTCCTGAAGTCTGAAGTTCTACGAAGATAGACCTTTAGACACTACTGGACATAGAGAGAGATCTGCCTTCAGAAGGCAGATTATCCAGGGACCCCATCTTTTAGTGGGTAGCTCGTTCTTGGCGAGAAAGGTTGGATCAGAAAAGAGATTCAGTTCTTCTACTTCTGTGAACTGAATGTGGCTCTCATTTCTTGATAGGGCTACTATTTCACTAACTCTGGCCCATGAGGCTATAGCGAACAGGAAAATAACCCTCTGGGTTAGATCCTTGAGAGAACAATCTTCATTGTTCACAGATGAGGCATAGTGTAGGACCTTGTCCAGAGACCATGAGATGGGCTTCGGAGGAGCTGCAGGCCTAAGCCTAGTGGATGCCTTTGGGATCTTATTAAAGATCTCTTTCGTCAGATCCATTTGAAAGGCATATAGAAGAGGTCTAGTCAAGGCTGACTTACACGTAGTTATCGTGTTAGCTGCCAGACCTTGATTATGAAGGTGGATAAAGAAGGACAGGCAGAAGTTCATTGAAATTTCTTTCGGTCCTTTTTCTTTAACAAAGCAACCCACTTTTTCCAAGATGATTCATATTGTTTTCTAGTTGACTTAGACTTGTATTCTTCTTGGAAGTCTATATTGCCTTCTGAGATCCCAAATCTTTTCTTAACTGCTAGGGTGAGAAAATCATGAAATGAAGGTTTTGGGCTCTCTGTGATGAATCAAAGACAATTAACTTCTGAACCCTCTGAGATAGTGATGGGTTCAGTACAAGGGCCAGCCTCAGCCTCAGTTCCCTCACTAGAGGGAACCAGTTGCTCTTGGACTATTTGGGAGCCACTAGAGCTGCCTTTCCTTGGAAGGATCTCAGCGTGTTGAGGACCTTCAGCAGGAGATTGGATGGAAGGAACAGGAATTTCCGGGTCCATTCGTTCCACACTAGAGACATGGTGTCCGTTATCTCCTCTAGAGGGTCCTCATATGGGGCTACTTATCAAGGTAGTTTCTTGATGACGCTCGTCACGAAGAGGTTGCTCTGCAGTTCCAGGACTTGTTCCAATCTGAAAGAGAATGGGTCTGCGTCTGTGGACCATTCTGACCCTATTGGCTTGAGCTTGAGTAGGGCATCCGTTGTCACATTGAAGATCATTTGTACGTGAACTGCTGATAAGTGCCATCGCTTTAGGTAAGGGATGGTTAATATCACCTAGATTATATGGGACGATCTCGAGCCTTGTCGATTTAGACGTCTTACTATCACTTCTCTATCCCAGATCAGCCTGAGGAAGCCTGATCTGCGTGGGGAGAGTTTCCCCAACATCAACAGGACTGCCATGGCTTCCAAAAAGTAGATGAGAACGACCTTGAGTAGAGATGACCAAGTCCCTTGCGCTTTCCTCTGATGGGAGTGAACTCCCCATTCTTCCGTCGAGGCATTCATGCGGATGATCTTCGATAGTCGAGGAAGTTGCAAGGGTTCGGTCCTCATTACGCTTTTGGCCTTCGACCATGGGTTGAGAAGCGATCGAGACAAGACCGATATCGGTCATTTTGGATCTCTTCGAGCGTTTGATGCGTATCTTCTCCAGACTCCTGACGCATCTTTCAGCTGTGCTCTTAGCACTGGGTCTGTTACTGCTGCGAACAGGAGAGAGTTCAGTACTCTTTCCTGTTAGCGTCTTGAAATCCTGACGGATTACAGTAGTCTCTTGACTGACCCTGCGATCTCCTTCTTCATCCCTAAGGGAAAGGAGAGACAGTGTGACGTCAGATTCCAATGGTTTCACAGCCATTGAAACCTTTGAGCTGGAGAGAGTCGAGACTTCTTGAAGTTGATTTTGCATCCCTGATGTTCCAGGAACTGGGTTACTTCTTTGGATGCTTGCAGACCAGCCGTTTCGGGTGCTGCCCGCACCAGCCATTCGTCCAGGTACTTTGTTACCTGAACAGTTTCTGGGCACGGTTATTGCACGACTGCGTCCGCCAATTTCGTGAAGATACTTGGGACTATGTTTAGTCCGAAGAGTATAGCTCTTAGGACATACTTTATCTTCTGTAACTTGAATCCTAGGTAGGAGGAGAGAGGGCAACTGACTAGAAGCTGCCAATAGGCACCTGTCAGATCTATCAAGACTGTGAACGCCCCTTTTTGTAATAGGGTCCTTATGTGTAGAAGGATTAACATCCTGAACTTGCTGTTTCTTTTGAACTTGTTGAGTGGCGACAAGTCCAGAATGACTCAGAGTTTCTTTGAGTCCTTCTTGGGAACACAAAACAGCCTTCCCTGGAGTTCGATGGACTTTACTTTCTTTATAACCTGTATGCTCTAGAGCTATAGGGTATACTCTTCTAGTACGGGGTTGGAGTGTTGGAAGAGTTGAGGAAATGATGGTGGAGGCATGTCTAGTTTCCATCCTAGTCCAATCTTGATTAGGCCTTGGGCCTAAGAATCGAAGGTCCGACGATCCTATTGGAGCCTCCCTCCTACCAGAAGCGTCACTTTGCTTCCACTGATCAGAAGGATTACTTCCTCGACCGCCCGCCTGGGGCACCACGGTCATAGAAACTGTGGGATGTTGTTGAACAGACCAAGGAAAATGTCTAGACTTTTTCGTCTTCCTTTTAGGTTGGGGACCCACATCCGGGGAAGACTTTCTCTTTGAAGAGATGCCCCACTTCTGGAGAAGGTTCCTATTCTCTGTGGTGGCTTTCTCGATTACCTCTTTGACTACCTCGTTTGGAAAGAGGTGTTTATCCCAGATGTTGGAAGATATCAGCTTCCTGGGTTCATGTTTCACTGTTGCCGCAGCGAACCCGAACTCCCTACAGACTCTCCTAGCCTTCATAAAGTCATATAGGTATTTTACTAAGGTGGCCATATGCATTTCGGCCAAGACCATGAGCATGTCTGGGGTACTTCAATGGGCTGAACACATCTCTATGCAGTTTTGTAGGGATAAGGAGGCCGCAAGTCTCTCCTTTGTCTCTTGTTTCTTGCACAAGAGAAACTCAGAAAGTTTAGGGAGATTCTCGCTAAACTGTCGTCCAGCGATGTCCGCGTACAGTTTCCCTACTGAAAAGGTTAAGTAGACTTCCTTCCAATCCTTCTCCTGCATGGGCAAGGCTAGTGACCGAGGCCTGCACTCCTCAAGTGGAGGGCATGGTTTGCCTGCCTCCACTGCCTTGGCAACAGATTGAAATGCCTTCCACGTAAAGGGAAATGCTATTGAAGCAGGAGCAAGAAAGATAGGGTGTCTCTTACTCAGGGCGAACACTTTCGACACCGAGTAACCCGCCTTTCTCAGGCTACTTGACAATATAGCCTGTGCCTTATCATGGTCGAGAACCATGACTGCCTTTGGTTCCGTTTCTTTTCTTGGCGTTGGTTCATGCTTCAGTCAATTGAAGCAATCAGGGAAAGCGTTAAAGCTTAGCCAAAACGGGATTTCATCTAAAGGAACAGCTCCCATCTTCTCTGAGATGTAGAGTTTGCCATCTAAAATCGGCATAAGCTCCGCATACCTCCAGGGATTGGTTTTAGTGCATGTCGGGAGGTTTTGGTCTTTGGGTCGCTTGAATGACCCTCGGGAGGCGACGAGTGGAGCTTCACGGAGCTCTCTTTTGAGTTTCGCTTCCTTTGTTTCGCCTTGTTTGCGAAAGTTTTCCATTAGACCTGTAAGATGGGCCAGTAACTGGTCCATTGTGTCTAGTAGAGGGTTAGAAGGTGAAGACGTCGAGGTTAATGGCTCCAGGGCCGGCACAGACGGAAACAATTCCCACACGACATTGTTATCTTCTTCCATCTCGATGTCAATCTGGACGCAGGGAGGTGCGAATCGTGCCTGGGGCACCACTATTTCACTATTTGCTTTCGGGAACAGTAAGCTACACATCCTATCGTTAGGTAGATACAGTCCCGGAGAGATCTTCTGGAACCCTCTTTCCCATTTGCGTAGTTTCTTACGTGCCGCATACCTAGACTCCATTGATTTGCGATCATCAAACCCATCGGTCACTAACGTCCGGCAGATATTGCAGACTTGGGGGTCCCAATATTGCAGGAATTCGGTAATAATATTGCAGGGGGCAGGAGACCTGCATGCTTTATGACTGTAAAAGTACTTACTCTTAAGATTGCAGAAGACTGCATAACATTTCATCTGGGGATCCTCCTGTAAAGAAAGGAAAGCAGAATTAGTATACAATTGTTTATCTTACCTGATAAGCAATATGTAATTAGTCATCTTTTGATTATTATAGCTTAGGATAGTAAGCTAGAAAGGTATAGTGAGAGACACATACTTGTGTATCCCTTGCAAGCAAATGCTGTAACCTCCCCCCAGTATTAAATACAATGAGTTTCCTTTATCAAGGCAACTCGAAGGAAAAGTGTCCTAACCCCTAGGGATAGAAAAAGTGTACACTGCCACTGACCCTTCTAATAATTTGATACTGTGGGGTAAGTATAAAATTATTTCCAATCAGAGTATTGAAGGAATTCTATTCTTTCAATATAGGTTCGGTCTCAGCAGAAGCCTGCACAAGGGTACCCAAGATATGTTAGAAATTAACTACTGTAAAATAATACTATAGTTTTCTGTTTGTAGTATATACTATATTGCAAAATACTGGCTACTGTATAATCATATACTGTAGTTCAGCCGGTGTGCTTCCGGCATGGCTAGCACCTGGCGTCACGGTCCAGCCGGCATGTCGCCGACTGGACTAGAAATTAGAAAAGACACATATTTGTGTATCCTACACAGTCAATTACTGTGACCTTCCCTTCCAATGTTAAATCATAGAGTTTCCTGATAGGGGAAGCTCAAAGACGAGGGTTCTAACCTTCAAGGATAGAAAGTGTACTACCACTGGCCCTTCTATATTATTTAATATTGTAGGGTAAAATGTAAACTGATTTCTAATCAGAGTATTGAAGAAATTCTATTCATTCAATATAGGATTGGTCTCAGCAAAGGCCTGGGCAAGGATACCCAAGATATGTTGGAAAATAACTACTAGTAAAATATATACAATAGTTTTCTATCTGCAGTATATACTCTACTACAAATATACTGGCTACTGTATAATCATATACTGTAATTCAGCCAGCATATAGCTGGCATAGCTAGTCCCTGACGGCACAGCCCGGCCAGCATACTAGCTGATAGAAAGAGAGAAAGCATGAAGTGAAGGACTGCCTTATTACTGTGTATGTTTATACTAAGTAAGGATGTAAATATATAATTTACTGCCTTTCCCCAGAAAGAAGGTTCAAATGGAAAGGGAGAATGCATCATTCAGGCTTCCATCCACCCACAAGTACCGTTGCCGGCATAGTCCGGCTGCCACATGGCCAGCAGGCTAGTACCCGGCAGCTCTGGTACAGTCGGCATGCCGCAGCTGAGTCTGTACTTGTCAATGCCGGACCGGCCGGCAGTGGGTTAGTACCCTGGCAACAAGACTTGTGGCCGGCAGTCCAAGGGAGGACTGAAGAACCTTGTTGACAGAAGGGTCTCCCTCCCCCGGCAGCCATCATGGCCGCCGGCCGCCGTCTGGCCGCCGGCAGCCGTCTGGCCGCCAGCAGCCGTCAAACAGCTGTTATGTAGGAACCCGGCCAGCCCCGTAACCTGCCGGCAAATGGTGAGATTGCAGGACGACGGCCATAGTAAAAGGACAGAGAGGGGCAGGGAAAAGGGTCCTATATCAAGTGTAAAAGGCGGCGGCAATGTTGCCACCAACACTACACAAGGGAGAAACTCTGTTTCAGCATCGGCACCGTCCTAGGCGGCAGAAGAAAATCTATTCTTCCACCTAGGGTCTGCCGAAATAGTGTTAGGAGGGGCCGGCAGGTTTGCTGCCCCCTCTTAACAAAAGAGAAACATCGTTTCAGTGCCGGCACCATCCTAGGCTGTAGAAGAATATCTATTCTTCAGTCCAGGGTCTGCCAGCATAGGACTAGTCTTCTTAACCACAAATGCGGGTTAGGGAGGCTTAGCCTCCTATGCCAGCGGCTATAGGCCGGCAGGGGAATGACTAATCACCCTGCCGGCCTGCCGCCGGCAAAAGACTAAATACTCTGAGATTCTGTCGAAAACCAAAGCCGGACACTCGCCGGGAAGGTTGGAGACAGAAAAACCCTAGCCTAGTCAAGCCGGAGTAACTACTCTAAAGCAAGACCAGAAAGGGAAAGAGGGATTACCCATGACTCTCCAAGGAGACAAGTATCGATTTATATAATTCTAGGAGATATACTATCTCCCTTAGAATCGATTAAACGATACATAAGGGAAAACGGGGAAATGTCTGAAAGTATACTACATCGCCTAGGTTAGGTAATCTAGGCAAGACGAGATCTCGGTTACGTAAATCACCGAAACTCTAACGTATACGATCGACAAAAAAAAGAGGAATATTATGCATACTATAAATATCTTTACATGCATAATTATGCCTAAATAGCTTTCATAATTTATTAATGCTATTTAAACGGGGAAAGTCGTTCTACTAACTAAATAACACATTCCTAATGAACGACAGTGCCCATGGCGCCTCCGGTAACAGGCCTAGCTCCTAAGCACAATAAATTACTCTAATTTCAGTGTGAAACAGGAGCTAGAATTATATCCACTGTAAAGAATCAATACTCAACTTTCCAGAGGCGAAAGAAGCTGGAGATTGCATAACAATCATCGTAAAATCGATCGAAAAGGTTAGATCAACAGGGAACATCACCGTGCGAATTCCCTACAAAATTAGGAATGACCGCCATCTTGAATATGGCGCTATCTTGATACTCATTAGTAGTATGGGAAATAGGGTAACCTTGATAACGGCTCCCCTTCCAAAATTGCCACTCTTCCCCTTCGAGGCGAAGACGCTATTCGGGGTGAAGATCGCTATGTGTCGTATCAAGATATACGTCGCCTGATTTATGCGATATCCTTAAGAGAATTTTAAGGATATTCGCGCCAGGAGTTAGAATTCTGGAGACCTAAAGGCAAATTCTCTGTGAATATCACTGTAGTTCATATATCCCTTGGAAGCTACAATTAGGAACCTTCCATCAGGGCGACATGGTTTGAGCCCAAGAAACTATTTAAATGGAGAAATAGCCAGGGAACTTCTATTCATGAAGTATTTCCACATGGGGAAGGAATTAGTGATGCAGGTTTGTGTTTTGTTTTTAGTATGTAGTCATAATTTACTTTTAAAATGATAGTAGAACACTTTAGGCTATATTTGATTGTATGAAGGGAGGTAGGTTAATCAGCAAACCATGGCCTAACATGGCATAGCTGAGATAGGAAAATCAATGGCATAGCTAGGCTATGTAAAACTATGGCCTAGCTAGGCTAAGCAAAACGATGGCCTAGCTAGGCTATGCAAAACGATGGCCTAGCTAGGCTAAGCAAAAGTATGGCATGGCTAGGCAATGCAAAACTATGGCCTGGCTAGGTTATGCGAAACTATGGCCTAGCTAAGCTATGCAAAACTATGGCCTAGCTTTGCTATTCTTTTCATATTTCTTTGGCCAGCCAATGTTAAGGGAACTGATACTAGATCTAGCTTAACCATAAACACCAACCTAACCTTTGTCAGTCATATGATATAGTAGCATTAGCATGCGACGATATGTATTATGGTCTATTTCATAGTAAATACTCTATCAACACTCGACTAGTGGCAAGCCTACTGTTGTTGCTTAAAATACTGTAACTGATAAACAGATTTTGATGGAAGCGAAAAATCTATTTCTGGGTGAGATAGCCATGTCGTCCTGATGGAAGGTTCCCATAGGTAGCTTTCTAAGGGATATTTGGCTACAGTGATATTCTCAGAGAATTAACCTTTAGATCTCCAGAATTCTAACTCCTGGCGCGAATATCCTTAAAATTTCTCTTAAGGATATCGCATAACACAAGGGTAACCGGGGAAACGTCTGAGCGCATACTACATCGCC
The DNA here is from genome assembly GCF_036898095.1 of Palaemon carinicauda. Taxonomy (NCBI): domain Eukaryota; kingdom Metazoa; phylum Arthropoda; class Malacostraca; order Decapoda; family Palaemonidae; genus Palaemon; species Palaemon carinicauda. The sequence goes on from NC_090739.1 coordinate 50,674,332, forward strand.
TAGGTTAGGTTACCTAGGCGAGACGAGATCTCGGTTACCTAAATCACCGAAACTCTAACTTATACGATCGACAAAGAAGAAGGAAAATTATGCATATTATAAATATCTTTACAAGTATAAATTGCCTAAATAGCTTTCAAAATTAATTAATTAATGCTATTTCAACCGGGAATGTCGTTCTACTAATTAAACAACACATGCCTAATAAACGAAAGCGCCCATGGCGCCTCCGGTAACAGGCCTAGCTCCTAAACACAATAAATTACTCTAATTTCAGTGTGAAACAGGAGCTAAAATATACACATTGTAAGGAATCAATACTCAACTTTCCAAAGGCGAAAGAAGCTCGAGATTGCATAATAATCCTTGCTGAATCGATCGAAAAAGTTAGATCAACAGGGAACACCTCCGTGTGAATTCGCTACAAAATTAGGAATGTCTGCCATCTTGGATATGGCGCCATCTTGATACTCATTAGTAGTATGGGAAGTAGGGTAACCTTGATATGGCTCCCCTTCTATTTTTGCCACTTTCCCCCTCGAAGTGTAAACGCTATTCAGGGTAAAGATTGCTATGTGGCGTGTCAAGAATACGTCCTGATATTATGCGATATCCTTGAGAGAAATTTAAGGATATACGCGCCAGGTGTTAGAATTCTGGAGACCTAAAGATAAATTCTCTGGGAATATCACTGTAGTACATATATCACTGTAGTACATATATCCCTTAGGAAGCTACTTTTAGGAACCTTCCATCAGGGCGACATGGCTTGAGCCCAAAAAGGAAAAGATTCTGTACCAGGGCCATAATTTTTTTTTTTTCACATTGCATTATAATGTCGAATAAAAAGAAAACACTGTCACAGAAACTTTATTTATCCTATAAAATTTATGCAGAGTAATTTTTATTACGCTCAGGGTTATTCTGTATGAGAAACACAAAAGTCCTGGTTAGGCACAATGGTAAACTTTATCTTTTACAAATATATTTGTAGCGTTTAATTATTATCCTAAACTGTATTACCACAAAAAAATGGCAAGTGTCTGAAGGCCATAA
>NC_090739.1:50687887-50692887 GCF_036898095.1 Palaemon carinicauda
ATAATGATAATATAAAAATAACAATAATAATAATAATAATAATAATAATAATAATAATAATAATAATAATAATAATAATAATAATAATAATAATAAAAATAATAATAATAATGAAAATAGTATTAATAATAATAATAATAATAATAATAATAATAATAATAATAATAATAATAATAATGATGATAAAAATAATAATATTAATAATAATAATAATAATAATAATAATAATAATAATAATAATAATAATAAAAATAGAAATAATAATGATAATAAAAATAATAATAATAATAACAATTATAAAAATAATAATAATAATAATAATAATAATAATGATACTGATAATAATAATAATAATAATAATAATAATAATAATAATAATAATAATAATAATAATAATAAAAGTAGTGATGATAATAATAATACATACATACATATACCAAGGCACTTCCCCCAATTTTGGGGGTTAGACGACATCAACAAATGAAACAAAACAAAAAGGGGACCTCTACTCTCTACGTTCCTCCCAGCCAGACAAAGGACTCAACCGAGTTCAGCTGGTACTGCTAGGGGGCCACAGCCCACCCTCCCCCGTTATCCACCACAGATGAAGCTTCATAATGCTGAATCCCCTACTGCTGCTACCTCCACGGTCATCTAAGGCACCGGAGGAAGCAGCAGGGCCTACCAGAACTGCGTCAAAATCGCTCGTCAATCATTCCTATTTCTAGCACGCTCCCTTGCCTCTCTCATATCTATCCTCCTATTACCCAGCGCTTTCTTCACTCCATCCATCCACCCAAACCTTGGCCTTCCTCTTGTTCTTCTCCCATCAACTCTTGCATTCATCACCTTCTTTAGCAGACAGCTATTTTCCATTCTCTCAACATGGCCAAACCACATCAACACATTCATATCCACTCTAGCTGCTAACTCATTTCTTACACCCGTTCTCACCCTCACCACTTCGTTACTAACCCTATCTACTCGAGATACACCAGCCATACTCCTTATACACTTCATCTCAAACACATACAATTTATGTCTCTCCATCACTTTCATTCCCCACAACTCCAATCTATACATCACAGTTGGTACAAGCACTTTCTCATATAGAACTCTCTTTACATTCATGCCCAACCCTCTATTTTTTACTACTCCCTTACCTGCCCCCAACACTTTGCAACCTTCATTCACTCTCTGACGTACATCTGCTTCCACTCCACCATTTGCTGCAACAACAGACCCCAAGTATTTAAACTGATCCACCTCCTCAAGTAACTCTCCTTTCAACATGACATTCAACCTTGCACCACCTTCCCTTCTCGTACATCTCATAACCTTACTCTTACCCCATTAACTCTCAACTTCCTTCTCTCACACACCCTTCCAAATTCTGTCACGAGTCGGTCAAGCTTCTCTTCAGTGTCTGCAACCAGTACAGTACCATCCGCAAACAACAACTGATTTACCTCCCATTCATGGTCATTCTCGTCTACCAGTTTTAATCCTCGTCCAAGCAATCGAACATTCACCTCTCTCACCACTCCATCAACATATAAGTTAAACAACCAAGGCGACATCACCCATCCCTGTCTCAGCCCCACTCTCACCGGAAACCAATCACTCACATCATTTCCTATTCTAACACATGCTTTACTATTTTTGTAGAAACTTTTCAATGCTTGCAACAACCTTCCACCAACTCCATAAAACCTCATCACATTCCACATTGCTTCCCTATCAACTCTACCATACGATTTCTCCAGATCCATAAACACAACATACACCTCCTTACCGTTTGCTAAATATTTCTTGCATATCTGCCTAATTGTAAAAATCTGATTCATACAAACCCTATCTCATTTAAAACCATCCTGTTCTTATAGGATTGTATTCTCTGTTTTATCCTTAATCCTATTAATCATTACTCTGCCATATACTTTTCCAACTACACTCAACAAACTAATATCTCTTGAATTACAACATTCATGCACATCTCGCTTACCCTTATATAGTGGTACAATACATGCACTAAATAATAAAAAAGATTAAAATAATAATAATAGTAATAATAATAATAATAGTAATAATAATAATAATAAAAATAATAATAATAAAAATAATAATAATAATAATAATAAAATGATAATAAAAATTATAATAATAAAAATAATAATAATAATAATAATAATAATAATAATAATAATAATAATAATAATAATAATAATAATAATAAATAATAATAAAAATAATGATTATAAAAATGATAATAATATTGATAATAAAAATTATAATAACAATGATAATAATAATAATAATCAAAATAATAATAAAAAAATTAATGATAATAATAATAATAAAGATAATAATAATAAAAATGATAATAATGAAAATTATAATAATAATAATAATAATAATAATAAATATGATGAAAATAATGATAATAATAATGATAATAAAAATAGTAGTAGTAATAATAATAATAATAATAATAATAATAATAATAATAATAATAATAATAATAATAATAATGATAATAATGATAACAAAAATGATAATAATAATAATAATAATAATAATAATAATAATAATAATAATAATAATAAATTATAGATAATAATAATAATAAAAATAATAATAAAAATTATAATAACAATAATATTAAAAATTATGAAAATAATAACAATATTGATAAAAATAATAATAATAATAGATATATTAATAAAAATAATAAAATTAATAATAAAAATATTGAAAATAATAAAAAATAATATAAATGATAATAGACTTTTACTTTAGACTTTATTTATTCTTACATATAAACTACATATAAGAAGCCAATAAAGGAACTAAGTCCTGCTATGGCAAACATATTGGACAGAGCAAATACCTTAACATACAATAAATAACACATTAACAATAAAATTATTTTAAAATTCAATAAATAATATATTATGTACAATAAGCCAGTAAACTCTGTTTAAAGTAAATTAAAAATAAACCTTACTTCAATAATAGTTTTTCAATAAAAGAAAAGGTTTACTTAAAGAAATAAAGAATCTGAAATATAAAACTTAAAGTAATAAAGAATCTGGAATATAAAACTTAAAGTAATAAAGAATCTGGAATATAAAACATCACTATCGTAAGTACAATCACCTAGTTAAAGTTTTTATACATAGCGATTACTGCAAACTCATTTACTAAAAATATAAGAAAATAGTATATAAAAATTATATCAAAGGAAACCTAATACTAAGAAACTACCATATGTTTATATTTCCTCTTTAAAGTTACAGCAGCCTGAGGCTTTACAAGATCATGAGGTAGTTCGTTTAACAGTCTGCACGTCTGAAACAAAGCTGACTGCTTCTCCACCTCCACCCTAACTGCCAGGAGATTGATCCTCACTCCCCGAGTACCGTACGAGTGTGAAGGCAATAGTGGGGCATAATACTCGCTGAAAATGTCGGACTTTCTATAAAAAACATCATGAATAAACTTCAAAAGGAAATATTTGTATACATCATCAAATTTCATTAAATTTAACCTTTTGAACATGTCACTAGTTCTCATCAAAGGTATATTATTCTCGTCGTGCTTAACCTTTAGAATATTCCTTAGTATTTTATTGAGAGAGGTTTTAATGTTATGGAGGTTTATCTCAGGAACACCACCCCAAATGATAACATTTTGTATTATTATAGGGTACACCAAGGAGTAATACATGGTCATAAGAGCCGACTGAGGCACAAGTGAGGAAAGTGGATAAAAAACACCTTGAATTTTGCTTAATTTCCTAAAAACTTCAGCTGATTGCAGAGTAAAACTTAACTTATTATCAATAACAATGCCCAAGTACCTGACACTGGAGACCCATTCAAGCTTAGTTCCGTTAAAATATATGTCTGGCAAGCTTTCAACATGCCTTGGTGTGAACAACATTAATTTAGTTTTTTCTACGTTAGGAATTAGTCTATTATTCTGGAGCCAATTTGTGAGTTCAGCAATCAATATATTTAATTTGCTAATGCACAATTCAAGTGATTTTTCTCTGATATAAAAAACTGCATCATCTGCAAATAGAACCTTCTTTGCAATCCTTATATCTACTATGTCGTTAATAAAAACATTGAATAGAAGGGGTCCTAAAACCGAACCCTGTGGTACCCCAAAATTTATAGATCCAGTATCAGACACATGGCCATCAATACAAACATACTGCCTTCGGTTACTCAAGTATGACAAGAGGAAGGAGTTGACAATACCTCTAAATCCTCTTATTGATAACTTATGGAGAAGGATATTCCTATCCACAGTATCGAAAGCCTTCTTTAGATCCAAAAAAAGTGCCACTGTATACGACTTCTGGTTAAACGAGGGTAAAATATCACTTACAACCTTAAAAATGGCAGTAGTAGTGCTACATGTTTTTCTAAAACCGAACTGAAGGTTCGAAAGTACATTAAAACGATCAATGAATTTGACCATCCTCGAATGAGTTAGGAGTTCAAAAATTTTATTTATAGTAGTTAGAGTTGTTATGGGTCTATAATTACTCATTTTGGTTACATCACCTGACTTGAACACTGGGATAACCCGACCAACCTTAAGGAGATCAGGGTACAAGCCCTGAGAAATGCTCAGGTTATACAAGTGCGCAATGATAGGTCCAACAGTATCACGAACTAATAGGAGTAAACTGGGCTTAATATCATTTAAACTGTTCCCCTTATCCGGCATTGATTGCAATACTGAACAGACCTCGCCCTCATCTGTTGGAGCCAAGAAGAATGTGTGGTCAACTCGACAAATATTATCAAAGCATGTAAGATTTATATTATGAGGAAGATTCCCAGTAAGACGTGAAACAATATTCATGAAAAAATGATTAAAAGAATCTGTTATTTGTGGTCCCTCAATAACTGTCCCATCCTCTGTCATCACCGCCCGCACAGATTCCTTCACACCACGTCCAAGCAGGGTATTGATGTTGGACC
>NC_090739.1:50872887-50875387 GCF_036898095.1 Palaemon carinicauda
TAACTGGACATGATAGCTTCTATTCCGTAAACCAGCTTTGACTATTTTTCCCCTCTTATCCCATTTCTTGGATACTGGGTCTTGGATTCGAACTTCTACCCCAGGCAAGAATTCTTTCAGCTTTTTGGCGGATGCGTTGTACCACGTTGCAGTCTTCATTTCTCTTTCTTTTCTTTTCCTTTCTGATTCTTCAATTTCTTCCGCACTTTTTTGCTGAAAAGCACTGTGATGAATGGGAACAGTAGATCTGAGAGGGTGTCCAAACACTATTTGGTTGGGCGATCGTCCATCTGCTCTTGGAGTGTTTCTTAGTTCTAACATTGCTTCTTGAAATGTTTCGTCCACCGTTGTTTTATTTAACTTTTTTAGTAAGGTCTTGACTTTCTTAACAAAGGCTTCGGCATGCCCATTACTGCTTGGGAAATGGGCTGAGCTTGGGCCCCACTCGATGCCCTTCCTCTCCAGAAACTTCTGAAATTCTGCGGCTCGAAATTGCGGTCCACCATCTGTTCGGATCCGTTGTGGGTTTCCCATTATTGCCATCATTTTTATCATTGCCCCCACAATAGATCCTGCTGATGGATCATCTTTCCATTCTTGGACCATCGGATATCCACTCAGGCGATCAGCATAAATCAAGAAATGTCTGCCATTACAGTAAAATAGGTCTGCAGATACACATTCGAACGGTCGAGATGGTAATGGGTCTGATTGTAGTGGTTCTTTTCCCAAGCTGGGTAGATGGCATTGGCCTGTCTCACATTTCTCTACTAGCTGATTTATGTCATTTGTGATACCAGGCCAGTACACACACATACGGGCACGCTGCTTCGTTCTTGTAATTCCTTGATGAGCAGTATGCAGTAGATTAAGAACTTCTCGTCTCTGTCCTTTTGGAATTACAATGCGCTGCCCATATATCACAAGGTCTTCGTCAATAGCTAATTGGTGCCGTATGGCTTTATACTGTTTCACACATGCAGGTACATCTTCATTTCCTACATTGTCATTCCTGACAGCAGTTACTAATTCCATGTATTCTGGGTCTCCTCTTGCAGCTTCACGTAACTTTTCAATGATAAGGTCAGTGCATCCTTTCCCATCCATTGAATTCTCACTTCCTATTGATGCGATCCGAATAGCCATCAATGTACGTCCCTGGAGATAGTCTTCACCTTCATCTGGATCCTCCACGGGTGCTCGGCTAAGGCAATCTGCGATAGCATGCTCCTTACCTTTTCTCCATTCGACAGTGAATTGATATTGACTTTGGAGTTCTGCCTTCAAATTCTGCAATTTAACATTTTCAACCTGGGTCAAAGAGTATTTGTTGAATATTGACAAGAGCGGACGATGGTCAGTAATCACCGTAAACTGTGGTAGTCCAGACAAATATAACCTACTTTTCTTCAATGCATATCTGATAGATAGAGCCTCTAGTTCTATCATGGAGTACCTGGTTTCAACATCTGTCAGGAACCTGCTTCCACAACTGATGAGTTTCCATCCATCTTCATGTCGTTGAAGCACGATGAAGCCAAATCCATTTAGTCTGCTTGCATCAGTTTCCACACGAGTTTCCCGAAGTGGATCAAATTGTGCAAGAACTGGTGTTTTTACAAGAAGTTGTTTCACTTCATTAAAGGCTTCAGTATGTGCTGGCAACCATTGAAACTGATTCCTGGTTTTCAAAAGTTCCCTCAGCGGCGTGCTCGCTGCACTAATGTGCGGGCTAAAGGATCCTAACTGATTTACCAATCCCATGAAACTTCGTAGTTCGGTGATATTTGTCGGCGTTGCAAAATCTGCAATAGCATTCACTTTCTTTGGATCTGCTTCTGTCTCGTTTTTGGACAAAACATACCCAGCAAACTGCACTTGTGGTTGAGCAAATTTGAATTTTTTCTCATTCAATGAAATGCCATGTTCGATGCACCTGTTTAGGAATGCTCGTACATCTTGTATGTGTTCCTTATACGTCCTACTTGCAATCAGCACGTCGTCCACCACTTTATGGGTTCTTTCCAAACCATCAATTGCCAAGTCTCCTCTGAAATTGTAACTGTCACCAGTGCTGATGAATCCCATAGGCGCTCTCTTGTACCGAAATCTTCCCCATGGTGTTAGGAAAGTAGTAAGATCTCTTGAATCTTCATGCAACTCTAATTGCCAGTAACCCTTGACAGCATCACATACTGTGAAGTATTTAGCACCATGAATCACTTCATTTATAGCATCCTTTGGCGTTTTGGCATTGTGTACCGTCCTATTTACTTGCGAATTGAGCTTTGTGAGATCGACCGTCATTCTGATCCTACCATCTGGTTTCGGGATTACAACGATTGGATGGCACCATTCCGTTGGTCTATCTCCAACTCGTTCTATGACATCCTGATTAATCATGTTCTCCAGCTCCTTCTTCACTGCATCCCGCAATGGGTAGCTCACTGGTCATGAGGCATAAATTGCAAAAGGTTTTGCATTTTCCTTAAGTTCTATT
>NC_090739.1:50910387-50917887 GCF_036898095.1 Palaemon carinicauda
CACTCTGGAAGACTTCCAGCCAGTGTATGAACGAAGATGTTCAAAATCCATACAAATAAAGAAATTTAAGGATGAAGCAACTTTCCTCGGATTGTGACCTGCGGGTGTACTGTCAGGATCCGCTCTGCGAATAAAATATGTGATTTTCGCCCTGAGTTGATTCAGTGATAAATTTGAGCCTGATTTTTCTCCCCTGAATAGTTGACCACCCTTGAAGTCTGAAGTTCTATGAAGATAGACCTTTAGGCATTCTACTGGACATAGAGATGCATCTTCTTTCAGAGGGCAGATTCTCCAGGGACCCCACCTGTTGGTGGGTAACTCATTCTTGGCGAGAAACGTAGGATCCGGAAACAGGTTCAGTTCTCCCCCATCCAGGAACTGAACACGACCTTCCTCTCTCGAGAGGGCTACAATCTCACTAACCCTGGCCCCGGACGCGAGTGCAAATAGGAAAATAACTTTTTGGGTCAAATCCTTTAACGCACCCTCCTCATTGCTCAACAGAGAAGCGAAATGAAGAACTTTGTCTAAAGACCATGAAATGGGCTTTGGAGGTGCTGAAGGTCTGAGCCTAGCGCAGGCTTTCGGAACTTTATTCCCTTCTAGTAGATTTACACTTATATTCCTCTAGGAAGTCTATGCTGGCTTTCGAAATCCCGAAACGCTTTCTCACCGCTAGGGAGAGAAAATCATGAGCTGCAGGGTCCGGGTTTTCTGTAATGAAGCGCAGACAGTAGACTTCTGGACTCGCTGGGTCAGAACTGGATCTGGTAGCGGTAGAAACTTCAGCCGTAGTTCCAATGCCAGGGGGAACCACACGCTGTTCGGCCACTTGTGGGCCACTATTGCCGCTACCCCCTTGAAGGATCTCAGTTTGTTGAGGACCCTCAACAGAAGGTTGTGAGGAGGGAACAGATAAATCCTGGACCATCTGTTCCAGTCGAGGGACATCGCGTCCACTGCTTCCGCTAAGGAGTCCTCGTACGGGGACACGTACAGGGGCAACTTCTTGTTGTCTTTCGTCGCAAAGAGGTCTATCTGCAGTTCTGGGACTTGACTCAAGATGAAGGAGAATGATCCTGCGTCTAGGGACCATTCCGACTCTATCGGTGTGAACCTGGATAGAGCGTCCGCTGTCAAATGCGGACTCCTTTAAGGTGAACTGCCGACAGGTACCACTTCTTCTTTTCCGCCAATCAGAAGATGGCCAACATCACCTGGTTGAGAGGTGGTGACCTTGATCCATGTCGATTCAAGCATCTCACAACTACCTCGCTGTCCAGCACCAACCATATGTGGATCGAGTGACGTGGGGAGACTTTCTTTAAGGTAAGGAGCACTGCCATAGCTTCTAGAAAGTTTATGTGAAAGGTCTTGAATAGCTTGGACCAAGTCCCCTGGACTTTTTTCCGATGAGAGTGACCTCCCCATCCCTCCTTCGAGGCGTCTGAGTGAATTGTCCCCGACGGGGGAGGTGGCTGAAGAAGAACCGACATCTTTAGATGTCTGGCTTGGGACCAAGGCCTGAGAAGAGTTGACGGTTGATTGGAACGTGCCAATAGGCGTCTGACAAGTCTATGGAGACGGTATATGCCCTCTTGGGCAGTAAGGTCCTTATGTGTTGCAGTGTTAGCATCTTGAACTTGCAGTTCACTATGAACTTGTTGAGTGGCGACAAGTCCAGAATGACTCTGAGTTTTTCCGAGTCCTTCTTGGGAACACAAAACAGCCTCCCTTGGAATTTGATGGACTTTACCCTTCGGATCACTTTTTCCTCCAACAAATCTTGGATGTACTCCTACAGAACGGGGGTGGAGTGTTGGAAAAATCGAGGGTACGGGGGTGGAGTGCTGTACCAGCTCCAGCCCAGTCCATTCTTGAGTAGGCTGTGGGCCCAGGGATCGAAGGTCCACCGATCCCGAAAATTCTGAAGTCTCCCTCCTACCGGTATCATCTCACTTGGACTGTTGTCCAGAGGTGTTGCCTCCCTGACCGCGACCACCCCTGAATCCCCTTCCCCTTGAGGGGCGCCTAGACGAGCCTCTGGCTGCTCCTCTAGGCTTTGCTCGAAAGGAAGTTGACTGCCCCTCGAACGTTGGGTTGAATGCCGGGGACTGCGTCGACACGGCCTGGGGTACCCACTGGAAAGTGGTCGGGGTTTGTGCCACCATCTGGAGCACTGAAGGCATCGGCAATTGCTGTTGCTGTTACTGTTCAACTGGCTTGGCTGGCCGAGACGGTAGCCTAGTCCTTTTAGTCTTCCTCTTTGGTTGGGGACCCTCATCCGGGGAAGACTTTCTCTTGATTGACAGGCCCCACTTCTGGAGAAGATTTCTATTCTCCGTGGCGGCCTAATCCACAACTTCTTTGACCAATTTGCTAGGGAAAAGGTCTTTGCCCCAAATGTTGGAGGAGATTAGTTTCCTTGGCTCGTGCCTCACCGTAGCCGAGGTGAACACGAACTCCCTATAAGCTCTCCTCGCCCTGACGAAGCTGTAAAGATCCTTCGTCACTGTGGCCAGATGAATCTTGGCCACTACCATGAACATTTCATGGACCTTGGGGTCACTTGCCATCGTCTCAAGAGTGGTCTGAAGAGACATTGAGGCAACCAGTCTTTCTTTTGTCTCGAGCTCTCTCCGCAAAAGAAAGTCAGACAGCTTAGGGAGGTTCTCACCGAACTGACGTCCGGCAATATCAGCCTCCAACTTCCCGACTGAGAAGGTAAGATGGACGTCCTTCCAGTCCTTGTGGTCCATGGGTAGGGCCAGCGACAAGGGTTTACACTCCTCTAGGGAGGGGCAAGGCTTACCAGCCTCGACTGCTTTTAATACAGCCGCAAACCCTTTCTGCAAAAAGGGGAAGGCTCTAGCAGGAGAGGACACAAAGGAAGGGAGCTTCTTACTCAATGCAGCTACCTTTGAGTTCGTGAAGCCCCTCTCTTTCATCGAAGATGAAAGCAAAGCTTGAGCCTTAGCATGGTCCATCACTATGACCTCCTTCGGCTCTGTCTCCTCCTTTGAAGCTGGTTCCTTCCTCAACCGGACATAACAGTCCGGATATGACCCTTTGCTGGGCCAGAATTCTACCTCCTCAAGGGGAACTGAACCCAGCTTATCCGACATGACGATCATTCCAGTCGTCATCGGCATGTGCTCAGCATATCTCCACGGGTTAGCATCTGAGCACAAGGGAAGGTCTTTCACATTGAGCCTTTTCTGGGGCCCAAGTGATGCTGCAAGCTTCTGCATCTGCAGTTCCATTGCAGCCGCCTTCTCCATATTCTCCTTCTGCATTTGTTGGATCATTCCAACAATGGAGGAGAGGGCCTGTCCCAGCTCTACTGGGAGAGCGGACGATGTTGAGGGAATAGGTTCAGGGATCAGAACCGGAGCAGCCGACACCTCGTCGGCTTCTTCCTCTACAATGTCTGGGGCTTGATCTTCATCCTGGCCTCCTGCCAGGAGGTCTTCCTCCAGACGCTCGGACACGTCTGACATCCTGTCGTCCAACTGGATGTCTTGCAAGGCGACCGCCACTTCAGCATCCACCTGGATCTGAACTAGGGGGATCTCCTCTTGAGGATGGGAAATCACTGCATCAGCTGATGCCCTAGGGAAAAGGTAAGCCCTCATCTTCTCACTTGGAAGATAAGGTCCAGAGGTGTTCTTCTGGAAGCCCCTTACCCAGGTGCGAAGCTTCTCCCTTGCTATATCCCTTGATTCCGCTGTCCTAGGGGAATAAAAAGCCTCAGTAATCAGGTTAGAGCACACGGTACATACCTGGGGGTCCCAATACCGGAGATCACCCTTGGAGACAGCGCATGCTGCGTGCCTCCTACATAACTCATGTCCGCAGAAGTTCTTACTGCGGACGTTGCAGAAAGCACTTCCGCACTTCGGACGTACCTCCTGCAAAGAGAAGAAATTTCCATGAGTATCAAGTGAACTACTTATCACTGGATATGCACAGTTAGCATAACAAATCAGAAAGGAAAGACACACACTTGTGTTTCCCCGCACAACCAATTGTTGCAGCCTTCCAGATAATAAAATCGTATGGTTAATCTGTCCTAGAGTAACCAATGAAAAATTTCCAGAGGAAACCGGTGGAGCTCACACCTAAGATATGATTTTAAAATACCGGATAATAGACAAGAAAGAACTCACTTTCTTATCTGTAAGGCAACACCAAAGGGCTGTGCAAGACAACACAAAAGTGTTAGAACACACAGTGTTGTACCAATACTATACTATAGTTTTCTTCCTACAGTATATGTTATACTGAAGAATACTGGTACAGTATAGAAGGTAATGCGCCGGCCAGCACACACCATAACTAGCTTTAAAGTATACTACTTAACAGCTATAAGGCGGCAGAACGCTGGTTCAAATGCATGAGCCGGCCGGCAGTAACTGCCGGCCGGCAACAGCCAATGTCGGCCGGCAATGACTGCCGGCCGGCAACTACACAAGGTAGCACCCGGCTGCCGGCCACTGCTCATAGCAACCGGCAGACAATAGCCGGCCGGCAAAGGTAAACAACCGATGCCGGCCAGCAGCAAAAGAACCAGACTACGACTGCCCGGCGGCCAGCCTCATAGGCCGGCAGCCGGGTCGGCCTCATAGGCCGGCAGCCGGTCGGGTACAGCACTAGAAGAAAGCAGAATGGATGCCGGGATAAGAGAGTATACTACCCCCAAGCCCGGCAATCCGAAAGAGTGCATATAAGGAAGGGGGAGAATCTAATTCAGGCTTCCTGACCAATGTCGTCTGGCTCTACAGACAGACATGGACGAGGGACCAAGGGAGGTCCGGGCAGCACTCAAAGCAGAAGACCTTTGCCGGCCGGCAAGGGACTGAGTCAATTCCACATCCTAACTTATCCTAGGTCCAGATGTAGAATGACGTACAGTACTGTAATGGCTTGGCCATTACAGAGATAGAGGGGGAAGGGACAAAAGAGGGTCCTACCAACCTTGCTTTAGTGAAGAAGAACCCGCAGCCAAGAAAACTTATCTTTAGCCTAAGGGAGATCCAAGGAGGGAGGCCAGCAATACTTGCCAACCCCCACTGAACCAAAGCAAGGAAGGTGTTGCTACTCCCAGGGAAAGGATCTTATCCTCCCACCGAGAACAGCAACAAGGACTAGTCTGCTAGATCACAAAAGAAGGAATCATCTCGTACAGAAACCTTCGGCAGTGACCTAAGGAGGCTAAGCCTCCTATGTCTGCATCAGGCTAGCGAGGGAGACTCTACCCCAAGCCAGACCAACACAGACTCAGACTAAAAACTCTGATGTTCTGTCCCTCTCTGAAGCCAGACTTACTGGAACAGGGAGGTACAGTAACACCCCAGTATAGTTGTATCGAAAGTTAATTCAGATAAACCACTAGGGTTAAGCCCAAGGCTTAAACAGAGGGAAAGGGATTGCATACCTTCTCCGAAGAAAAGAAAGCAACCGGGGAGCATGAGAAAGTATACTAAGGCTCCATAAGCAACTTAGCCTAGGCACTAAGAGAATCGATTATCTAAATCACCGAAACTCACTCGTATACTATCTTGGAAATAATCAACAAAATCTTGAATGTATAAAAAACTGCCTAAAGCTTCAATAAAATTTAAAACACTCGGAAATCCAAATCATGCAGGAAAGTACTAGGACCAAACGACTAGGCTACATGGCCTAGCGTAGGCCAGAGTTGGCGAATACTTCGCCAAAATAAATAATACTAAAAGCACGAGAAAGGAAATCCTATGTAACGCTAAATAGCTAAAATTTATTAAAGCAAAACAACCGGGAACATCGCTCTGGCTAACTAAAACTCATACCTAGCGAGCGACAGCGTCCAGGACGCCTCCGGTAGGCAACGGCTCTTGTAACAAAGATTAATACTATTAATCACTTTAAAATTTACCAAGAGCCTACCTTATACATAAAAGAAATGGTACTCAACTTATCAGAGGCAGACGAAGTTGGAGAAGCCATGAAAAGATGATTGAATCCAAGATTTTGCGAGAAACACAGGAAAAAACACCGAGTTGTTAAGCTACGCAAAAAGGAATACAGATGGCGCCAGGATTGGCGCAATGCACGCTTTACGAAACGGGAGAAGAAAGAGCCTTTCTCGTTTTCGTTTTCTTGCCAATTGACCCCTTCAATGTGTTATCTCTGTTTGGGGTGCAGATTGCCATGTGGCGTGTCAAGAATACGTCCTCTGATATGTCGCAATATCCCTTTCATTAGGGATATTCTCTCCAGGAGTTAGAATTCTGGGTACATTAAGGTAAATTCTCTGGGAATATCGCGCGTAGTAGTAATATACCCTAGGAAGCTACCTTATAGGAACTTCCATCAGGACGACATGGCTTGAGCCCCAAAAATAATAATAATAATAATAAGATAATAATTATTAAAAAAATAATTAGAATAATAAAATATGTAAAAATAACAATAATTAAAAATAAAGAAAAAATAATGAAAATAAAAATAATAAAAATAATAAAATAATAATAAGAATAATAAAAAATATAATAATAATAATAATAATAATAATAATAATAATAATAATAATAATAATAATAATGATAATTATGATGATAATGATAATAATAATTACAATATTTATAATAAAAATAATAATAATAAAGATTATAAATATATTTATAATAGAAATAATGATAATAATAATAAAAACAATAAAGGCAATGAAAATAAAAAAAATATAAGAGTTGAAAAAATTAATAAAAATAAAAATATTAATATTATAAAAGTGACAGTAATAATTATAATGAAAATAATAATAATAATAATAATAATAATAGAAATAATAATAATAATAATAATAATATAATAATGATAATAAAAAATAATAATAATAAAGATAATGAAAATTATAAGAATAATTTCAAAAATAAAGATAAATATTAAAAACAGTGAAAATATTAAAAATAATAAAAATTATAATAAAAAAAAATAATAAAAATTATAAAAATAATAAAAATAATAATATAAAAATAATAATAATAATTAAAATTATAAAAATAGTAATAATTATAAAAACAATAAAAATAATAAAAATAAAAATAATAATAATTAAAATTATAAAAATAATGAAAATTTATAAAAATAATAAAAATAATAATGATGAAAATAATAGAAATAAAAATAATAAAAATAATAGTAATATTGATCAGAGAAATAATAGAAATAATTATAATAATAATGAAAATAATAATATGATGGAAATGATAATAATAATAATAATAATAATAATAATAATAATAATAATAATAATAATAATAATAATAAAAATAATAGAAATAAGAATGAAAATATAATAATATTAATAATAATAATAATAATAACAATAATAATAATAATAATAATAATAATAATAATAATAATAATATTAATGATAATAATAATAGTAACGAAAATAATAATAATAATAATAACAATAATAATAATAAAAATAATAGAAATGATAATAAAAAT
>NC_090739.1:50977887-51022887 GCF_036898095.1 Palaemon carinicauda
AACTGCTAGTTTCACATCTCTCGACAATCCCTGACTTTTCAATTTCTTTTTCAACAAAGGACAAACAACGCAAGTATTTGGAAACCCACCTAACATAACATTTCCTTTCATACTGGTTTTTTGCCCTTGTTGGCACACTCCCTTCCCCAATAAGTGAAACGGCTGCTCCGGTGTCCCAATGCAAAACAACTTCTCTCGAATCCCCTCCTTCAAGCGAAGAAACTACACCTTCAGACAAAAAATCTCTGTAAAATTTCCTAGTTATTTTCATAATGTCATTTCTTCTTGCCGAAAGATTATTAACTAGAGACACTGGTTTCTTGACATTCTTCTCCTCTACTACACAGTTCCTTACTATATGCCCTTTTCTTATTACATTAATAACAAATTATCTTTGAACTACTACCTTCCCATTTGCTCTTACAAAACCTAGCAGTATGACCTTGTTTTCCACATGTATAACAATAATAATGATAATCATCTTTCCCTGTATTACTATTGCTAAAACTACTCTTACTATGTTGCATCTTATTAGAAGAAGGATTATTTTTCTTCTTACTATCACTTAAACTATGAGTAACAATGTACTCATCTGCCAACCTTGTTGCATCTGTAAAAGACTGTTCACGCCTATCTTCTATATATAGCTTAATGTCTGGAGATATGTTATCTATGAAGTTTTCTTACAAAACTAAGTTTTTGAGAGCATCAAAACTATCTACTTCAGCGGAAGTTAACCAATCACAGAACGATCTTTCTAACTTCCTTCCGTATTCTACATAAGTACTGCTCTCATCTCTTTCCAAACTTCTAAATTTCTTACGGTACGCCTATGGTACTAACTTGTATGCACTAAGAACAGTTTCTTTCACAATATCATAGTCTTCACTTTCATCCTCAGACATACAATTATGCACAGAAAGTGCCCTACCACTTAGGACTGACTGTAAATACCAAGTCCACTTGTTTTTGGGACAACCTACTCTGTTCATTAACTTTTCAAAAGACATGAAATATTTTGTTACATCTTCCTCATCAAATTTTGGAATTAATTTCAACACTGTACCCATACCTATTGGATCAGAATCATCGTTCAATGATGAATTAATACCCCGGGTGCTACCTGACGCATTACTTCCTGGTCTGCTACCTGACGCATTACTTCCTGGTCTGCTACCTGGCGAACTATCATGAAGATTTTGCCTTAAACGAACTATTTCTAACTCATGCTTATGCTGTCTTTTATTTTCTTCTCGCTGTTTCTCATTTTCTTCTCTCTGTCTTTCATTTTCTTCTCTTTCAGCCACTCTTTCGTCTCTCTCAAACACTTCCTGTTCTCTCCTAAAAACATACTTACGGAGAGGATCGCCACCTAGACCAAGAAGTTTACCTGAAGCTATCAAATCTTTCGTAATCTCACTCATTCTGCTTTTTTCTGTATTCTCCCTGTTTCAATTGGTTACGTTGTTGAAAATCCTGGCAAGGGCGCCAACTGTTACGATCTCCAAATCGTTATACGTTCTTTTAATAAGTAAAATGAATATCAACAACAACCAACATTAAAACATGGGAAATGAATATAAAAAGAAACACAAAATACACAACACATTTATTCACAAACTTATAAAGAAAACTAATGTTACTTCTTCGGTTACTGTAACTGACAAATCAAATCAATCAAAACATCAACAGAAAAGGGGAACAGTCAGTAAGGTAGAAATACTTAAGGAATAATTTTCTGCAGCTGCTGAGACGATGCTGGTACGGAGACTTCAGGCTATAGAATGTTGCAGAAGGGCGGCTGAAGTTCAGGTCAAACTGGCATGATGACCGGATTCGAAGACATCACAAAAATGGTGGCATCAAGAAGGGACATCAGAGGTCTTCTTCCAAGAATTCGATGATACTGTTGAAGTAAGGCTTGAGAACATTGCAGAAGGGCGGTTGAAGTTCAGATGAAACTGGCACGATGACCGGATTCGAAGACGTCACAAAAAGGGGGGCATCAAGAAGGGACATCCGGAGGTCTTCTCCTAGGAATTCGGTGATACTGTTGAACTAAGGCAGGCTGTAGGCAGTGTTGGCTACTTCTCGTCACAAGCAGGAAGGGCTGGCTGCTTCAATTTGTATCTTCTTCTTGGCCATAACAGGATCTTTTGGTGATAGGCTTTTGTTGTCTGAAGGGAAGGTTAGAATCTGGCTCTATCAGACTTCTGGTCTTCTATGTTTCTTATCTCTCTAGGACTTGGATGTTATCTGCTTCGGACATAGTTCCTCTCTTGTCTTATGCCCTGTCCTATCTCTCTTGGACAATCTCTTCTTGAAGTTTATATACCCATTTATGGGCGGAGTTAATTACAGTGGGCAGTGGTCATCTCCATAGAAGGTGTTCTTTTTAACAATTCTGCATCTCTATTGGCCTCCTCAAAAACGCCCACTGCAATCACACCATGGAAGCTTCTAGAAGAAATTTCTGATGCAATCTGGACCACGAGTTAAGTCGTAACAAAAAGGCAGCACGTGTCCTTCCATGATGACATATATCCTAAACAAGGATTCCCTCAGGCTCAGTTTCTCAAAATATGCTGACTCCACTAATTAAGACGATGACATCTTGGTCAAAACAGGACAGTCCCCTTATCCTGGTTCCCTTATCCTCGTCTCGCCTCACACTCACTCTTTGGCAAAAGATATTTTTGTGTTTTATTATATCCTTTTAAAAGTATTGTGTCTACCCATGACAACGTGTAGTAGAAGATGAAGACCAGATGAATTTGAGAAGGAACACTAATGCGAACAGAACGGTAACTAGACGTGAAGCACAGGATGAAGACCAAAAAAATTCTTGCCTTGAAAATAACCAACAAAGAATAGCAGGTAGAAGAAGTCAGGAATCAAGGAATCAAAGATTAACTCGTCATCAGGATAACCGACAAGGAATGATTGTCCATCAGAATCAAGAAACAAAGGAAGGAGCTGAGAATAGTTGCCATATTGATAGAGTCAGGCTTGCAGAAGCAAGAGCACGTACTTTCAATGCTGTACCATGGCGTCTTGGTACCTTCACTTATAATCCAAGATACCCCAATAAAACAGACGACGTAGCGTAAATTGGCTTAATGTTACAGCAATGTAATCACTGTGAAGCTCAAAAATGGAAGAATGAACCTCCTGGATGGTGTTGCTGTGAAGGGAAAATTAGCCTTCCTATGATAGTTGAGCCTCCTAAATATCTGAAAAAACTTCTCAATGGAACATCCATCCAGTTACATAATATTCTTGAAAACATACAGCTATACAATAATCCTTTCCAGATGACTTCATTTGTAGCAAAATTTGTGAAGGAATGCCCACATTCAAAATCCAAGGGCAAATATACCCGGGCAATGATATATATATATATATATATATATATATATATATATATATATATATATATATATATATATATATATACGAATATACATATATATATATATATATATATATATATATATATACAGTTTATATACATACATATGTATATATATATATATATATATATATATATATATATATATATATATATATATATACAGACATATAGATATATATACTTACCTACAGATATTGATATATAAACATACATACACACACTCACACACACACACATATATATATATATATATATATATATATATATATATATATATATATATATATATATATATATGTGTGTGTGTGTGTGCGTGTGTGTGTGTGTGTACATATATGCATATATATGTATATATATATATATATATATATATATATATATATATGTATATATATATATATATATATATATATATATATGTATATATGCGTGTGTGTGTGTATGTTTTATGCCTGGTGTGTGGTAATGTTCTGTTTATTTTACTTGTTTATAGTTATATACTTGGTTATGCTCGTATGTATCTAGCAAGGTTTGTTATTGTTTGATGTTGAGTGAAGGCTTGCATTGATCTTGGAGTTGAGTAACCACAGCTTAGTTTCTTCTGATTAAAAGAGACATTGTCGGCGTCGAATGAAGTAGTGTTACCGCGGTTTTTTGCCGAATTCTTTGACTAAGCTGTGTTTAAGCATATATTTCTCGTTTGTGAAAGCTTTGAAAATATTAGTTAATCTTATGAAGAGACTAAAGGGAAAAGTAAAAGTATACTATGGCTGGTTGTCCTCTGTGGATTGTCAAGGAGAGACGGAAAAAGTGGATAAGATGATGCTGTAACAGGTGCTACCACAAGAAGTGTTTGTTTATAGAGGCAAACATCTGTGATGAGGTTGTAACAAACTTTAAATTGAAATTGGAGGAGGAATTGAAAATGAAAGACCTTTATATAAACGAACATGAAGAGAAAATTGCTGAATTGGAGCGCTAAATTTCAGAACTCACTGTGGATGCAGTAAATTCCACCCAGACTACTGATCCCATAGAGAAAGTTGAAAATCTAGAGATCAATCTGAAATCAATTAAGTTAACTCTTCAAATACTGATGGATCCAAAACAAGACAAAATGACATATGCTGATATAGTAAAAGAAAAAAAAATATACTAGTAATTGAATCGACTACAGCAACAACTAAAATTACTGGCAGAAAAAATGAGGTGGAACATGCACTTGAAGAAACTATAAATGGAAATGTAAACTTTGCTAACGTAAAGTTAAAAGAGGAAGCACCAAAAATGATTCAAACCATTGTCGCTGACACCAAGACGAAGAAAATTGGATAACTAAGACCTAGAAAAAGGATATGCAATGTACACAATGATGAAGATGAAGTAGTAAGTGCTTGGAATCAAAGAAATCTTTGCCTGTTCCATATCCAAAACATAGAGAAGATAAATCTGGTATTCAAGAAAAGTGCTGCAGGTGGGACTACCCACTACTTGTTGAAATGTGATCCATGATAATGGTGACAAAGTTATGTTGCGATAGGGCACTCATAACAAAACATTGTAGATACCATGGGATCACTTGCTACTACTGTTGGAGTTATGGACATTTGGAAAAAGATAACAAGTTCAATACTGATAATAAAGTCTGCGGGAAATGTTCAGAGAAACATTCCACCAAAGAAATTAATTCACAACAGCTAAAACGTATGAACTGCACTAAGTCAAATCAACCAAGTAACCACGCAGTTAATTCAATGAATTGCAAAGCTTATGATTTGGAATTGAAAAGACTAGCAGAAAATACTGGCCTTGGATACTAATTTAAGGATGTCATAAACTGTGATTATGTAAATAAACAATCTATTGGTAATAAAACTACTGTATTCAAACTTGAGAATTGATACATGAGAAATATTTGGATATACTAGCATTATCTTAAATGTTGTTAAATAATTCTGACAAGATTAATATTTTATTATCACTTGTTCTTATTGCTGCTTTTGATTCATTTGTGCATGAACTGCTAATAAATTATCTACGGTCCATCCGTATTGAAGATCAAGCTTTTGAATACCAAAAAAGACTACTTGGTTAACATAAATTACTGTGTGCAAATTGGAAACTCTTCTTCATCATATGAACCTTTAAATGAAGGCATGGAGTGAAAATCAAACTATTGTGGATGAATACAAATTTTACTTCTCTATAAATGATATGGACAACATTTCTGAAATTCTGAACCGTATTCTTGCCAGTGTTAGGGAATGGATGATAATCAATTTATTGTGGTTGGAAAGAGAAACAGCGTAAGACACTTGGGTGATATTCAAATAAACATAAATAAAAACTCTTCCCCGATATCTGATAAAGTTCATGATTTAGGCATATCTCTTGACTGTAACTTGTCTTCCAATGCCCTAATAAATAATGTAGTATAACTGCTGGTTATCATCTTAGAAGTACTTGGATGAACATTCTGTAAAAAAAACTTATGATAAAGTGTGTTAATACCAGGAGAGACTACTGTAACTCCATCTACTACAATTTACCAACAGTGCGACTCAAGAAAATACAAAACATAATAAACAGAAGAGTAAGACTGATAAAAGGTCTCCCACTCCGAGAAAGGATCACTCCTATACTAATTGCTTTGTACTGGCTGCCTATTAAAGAGAGAATTGAGTTCAGAATATGTACAATAACCCATCAAGTTATAAGAGCTGGACGTCCAAACTATCTAAGAGAACTACTACATATTGTGCAGCCAACAAATCGTGTTAACACGAGAATAGTTACAGATGGTTTTAAATAATATGTCTACTGTAGGCTCTAAAACCTTTAGATATGCGGCCCAAATCTATACGATAAGTTCCCACTAGACATCTTCAAGACTGAAGATATTAAGGCTTTCAAGAGGACTCTGAAGACTTTCTTGTTATCTAAGTGCTTTGATAGTGTGGATTTGATCATAAACGAGCAATATGCGGTGTGAAATGTTGAGTTCTTGGAGCGAACATGATAAAATACCTGTGGAGGTCCTGTAGAGAGTAGGGATTCCCTGTTGTATAGGAACAGAAAAGCAGCTCTTGAAGTAAAATAAAGTAAGTTTGCTGATGTCATAACATTGCTTTAGTCCATTAGTTTTTTTTCAGTTTTCGCTTATTTATAGCAGTGTATTTATGCATGAATGACAGTTGATAAGTATAATCTCTAGGAGATTTGGATGTTAGGGTAGGGCATCAATACTTGAGTTAGGAGAAAGTCATACAACAACCTCTAATGACAATTACACAGTTCTTGATTTGCTAAGAGGCTTTTTTAGCTCACATGGTCTATATCCGGCGCTGATTTCCATCAATCAGGTGATCATTCATGTGATTACTTCTGTCCAGCCTCGGCATCCTATGCGTGATTCATATCCTATTGTTCAGACCTCAGTTGTAATGCTGCATAAGCTCATAGACTTCCTCAAACAGTCTTTAACGATATCAGATAAGCCTCTGTCTTGCTCCGAATCATGTTTGTTATGATATTTTCTCTCTATCCAACCTTTTAAACTTTCTTATAAAATATTGATATAAACTCATAAACTACGTAAATTTGTCTTAAACGAGATTTTAACGCACAAGTCTCTTGCCTTACGCTGAATCATATCCAAGAATTTCTCTCTGCTTAAACATTTAAACTCTCTCTGTTTCTGTTAAATGTTATAAACCTCACAGGTCAGCCTTACTTATATATATATATATATATATATATATATATATATATATATATATATATATATATACTACATATACATATATATATATGTATATATATTACATATATATATATATATATATATATATATATATATGTGTGTGTTTATAATATATATATATATATATATATATATATATATATATATATATATATATATGAATTAGACCTCTGGCCACAAAAAAGATAATAAGTGAATAATTAGTTTTATACATTAGGGTTATTAACTTATCAATTATGTCACATTATGAGTGTGTGAGACATGTGTTGATAATGTGAGAATGTGTTGAAAACACGAATCTTTACCTGCTGGATATTTAAACCAATTTAGTATTATCAGTAATTTAGGAGAGGTGAAATGCCCCAATTGCACAATTTAATGTGGACCGCAGTATAGCTGGAGCTATCGTTTAAGTAATAGGAGGGATGAAGAAGATAAAGGCTGAGAAATTTAGGAATTTAAGAACATATGCAAAAATTAGCTTTGACCTGAACAAGCAGCAGAAAAGGCATGATGCATTGTTTCTACTTGAAGATTGGTTGGTTATTATATATCATCTGGCATCATAAATATACTTCAAGAATATTAAGGCATTTCAATAATTGAAAAATACCAAGACATTTTAACCAGCAATACACAGAAGAAGGCTTTGTTTGAAATGTATCAAATTTAGGTGCTTATATATCAGCCAGTCAGAGGAAGTAATATCCTTTACTATATGCTGCTCTCGGCCCATCTCAGAAAAAAAAATGTTGGGGATATGCAAAAAATTACAATCATCAAAAGGTCGATTTCTAACAATCAATGACGATTGAATACAGTAACTAAGTTTAACAATGAAGCGATGGGGGATACAGAAACTATGATGTTGAAATAATAATGATGTTGGAATAATAAATCCCTCACTAAAGTAGATAAGAGCTAATTATACTAACAGATCCCAATACAAGAAACATGTACCCTTTTTCAAAATAAAGATATCTTTCTTTCATTTTCGTGTACAAGATACTACGGGAAAATGAGAATCTAGGCTCTAGCACATAATCTAGCATAGTAACAAAGAAGAAGACAGCCTCTAAGCTGTCAAGAGCAGGTCATCATTTCAAGAGGACGCTGGTTGGATTGGTAAACTAGGTATCAACCTTCAACGGAAGGCCAAGGAAGATTTTAGCCAGAGTAAATTAATATTGACAATTGTTTGCATAATTAGTTAACTCAAATATCATAGCACATCAAGGGACTCAATGAATTCTAGAGAGTGATAGTAGTAGGATAGTCTTTCTAATCTTCCAAGAGTTATATTTGAGATGCTGACCATGCCTTGGTTACGTTAGTGATCAAGACTCAGCAGCCTGTTCGTAATGTGTCATACTCTTGCAAGATAATATATAAAATCTGAAGCAGATTGGTATGGGATTTTGAGTATTTTTTTTTTCTTTTTGCCAAAATTGTAGAAATAGGTTGACCCTGTTGTTCTCTTAAATAGAAACTTGGTCAACAGTTTCGTTATGACTGTTAAAATAACAAATCAAGGACTAACCCTGGTTGTAGACATGCTTATTTGGAGACACAGGAGGCTTGTCATCTTTGGAATATAATAGATAAGTTTTTACTTATAATAACTATATTCGGTTAAGAGCTATTGCTTTCAAACTTTATGCCTCACCTGAAAAAGAATACAATTTAGCCTTAAAAGAAACCTTTTTTTGAGGCAAAACCCATGAACATAAATGGTTGTGCTACCCTTCAAGTTGAACTATATGGTGTAGACCTAAGGTTTCACCCTTGCTCAAGCTAGAGGGTTCTGTCCTCTAATGTTCAAATGAAAAGGTCAGTCTTCTAGGTGCTGCGTGCAATATTAAGCAGAGTAATTAGAGATTTACTCTTACTTATTTCTGTTTCCCTGAAACTAAACTAACTAATTTAACTTTTTTGGTATCGTAAAATTAAAACACTTCAAGTCTGCGTTTCCAAATCTGGGGAGTGTACCACCCTATGCAGACGTTTGTGATTGTTAGGGGGTGGCGTGGGATGATCTGAGTTCCACAAGGGAACATTATGACCTATACCCTGTTTGTAATATGAATAGCATAAGTCTCTGAGAATAGACAAATAGGTTAGCTGTTTGCTCTAATGTAGTGTGTAATTTTGATATTATTTAAAATAATCTGTATCAGCAGTATATTTGTATAAACTAAGTGACAAAAATTAACACGGATTAATTAGGTTTTGTAATTGAGTTTCACAAACTCTTTGACGTAAATGAAAACTGTTAACTTCTTCATAAAGTTTTCCATAAGGTATTTTCTTTAGTTTACATAGGCATCACACTCACATAAATTGTTATGAAAATATATAGTATGCTTATTCTAAAGAGACTGGAGAGAAAGATTGATGAAAAATTGAGAGGAACAAGTAGGATTTCGAAAAGGTAAAATTGCACTGACCAAATTTTCATTTATACATGTTTTACAGCAATTCGTATATTATAGAAATCCACTGTTGATGGCATTTGTGGACTATGATAAAGCCTTTGATAGTGTACACAGGCCAATTTTGTGGAGAGTCCTGCGTTATTATGGAATTCCTCTCAATGTGAAATTGATTAAATCTGTTCATGAGCATTGAAAGTACAAAGTTAATGTTAATGGAGTCTTATCAAATTGATTTCCAGTGAACAGCGGAGTACTCCAAGGAAATGTGTTGTCACCTATATTGTATATTCTCCTCGTGGAATTTGTAATGCGTAGAACAGTCAGAGATGATGGAGAAAGATTGGACTGGGATGGTAATAGGAAATTAGCAGACCTAGAGTATGCTGATGATGCTGTCCTTATTAAAGCAAAACATCACAGGATCTGTAATGCTTGCTTACCAGAATGCATAGGATATCACACGAGGTTGGGCTCAAGATAAATAGAAGAAAGACAGAGATGATGAGAACGGAATATGCAATGGAAGATGAAATATCATTGGAAGAAGGGATTAATGAGGTAGAATCATTTAAGTATCTAGGAACTATGATCTCCAATACAAGGTCTTTAGAATTAAAGTTTTATGAAATATTGAAAAAAAAAAAAATCAGACAATGGCAAGATTAAGTAAAATTGGGAAAACTAATCCCCTGCAATTACATATAAAATCAGACTATATATCAGTTTAGTGAGACAGGTGTTACTATTTGGACATGAGTCATGTTATGACAATGAAGCAATCTCTAATATTTTTAGTAGATTTGAAAACAAAGCCCTCAGGAGAATATTGGGATTCAAATGGCAGGACAGGATTAGAAATGAAACTATAAGAGAAATTACTCGAGTATCATTTGTGGATGTGATCATGATGAGGGGTAGATGGAGATGGTTTGAGCATGCTCTTTGCACTTCAGGATATTCAGTGCTATTGTAGTGCAAATTTTACTTGGTATCTCCAATGTTGGAACTAGATTCTGTCTCCCCCTCCCCACTCATTGACGGGTGTTTGTCAGGGGGTAACCACTCACTAGAATGTTAGTGATTACCACCATAGTACTCCAAGATGTGCAGTACTATTTCAGTGTAAATTTTACTTGGTATCTCCTAAGTTGGATCAAGATCCAATTAAACCCCCTTTTCATTGTCTCTATCAAGGGGTACCCAACCTCCAATATGTCTGTTACTGGTCCTTTTATAGCGAAGAGAGTCAACGGATATATTATGCATTAGTTTCATCTGTTATATCCTAGTACCGAGGAACAGCAATAACGGCATCTACAATTTAGCCTAAGCTATGTACCATAAAGGGGTGGAATACTAGTAAGGGGTGGGTATTCAGAAACTCAAGGGAGGAAGACATTAGATTAGGTACAGTGGTAGAATATAGCTATGGGTGCAGAGTACTTTCAATGATCATCAGCCATTGGAAAGCCATTATATTATCCTATCGGCACAACCACGTCAGTTCTAGGACATGTGTCCTAATCCTTGTATGAAAAATATGTAAAAGTATGTGTTTTATACAGTGAGATTAATGACTTTTTTAAGAGTACTATGACTATCATAAATTGTTGTGCGCGATCACTACACTCTGTTATGGGTGACGTGTGTTAGTCTGATAGGTGACGTGTTGTAAGCCTATTGGCGAAAGCGTATTTCCATCACAGTGGAGAATTCCACAAAATCTAACAATTCAGCATATTGACAGAGCAACATTGCATTTACTTGTCCGAGGAGTAAGAAGTACCACTTGAGCGATCATAAGAACAAGTAGGTACTCGCCTGAAGAGTATCGGGCTGTGTAAAGTTTATTCACAAACCCTTTTGTAATAAAATGAAGAAACCCATGCTCCGATATTTCATTATCCGTCGACATAGGACATAATTGATGTCAGGTGAAAGAATATGTCCGTTTGCATTTGCTGTGAGTGAAGTTGTTCTTTAAGCTGGTAAAATAAAACTTCAAAATGCCTAGATATACAAGGAGTAACATTGCAGATATTGCTGCTGTGGGAGATGAAAACGAAGGAGCAGTTGGTTATAGTGATATCAATGAAGAATATAGACAAGAGCAACGAATGCAGGACTTCGAAAATAGGTTAAATAACCTAGCCGAGTTAATAAACAGATTATTACAGCATATCTAACGTACATAAACGAAGTTCACACGCACACAAGTGAAAGCACACATGCAAAGCCGAGTGAAGATACTCAAAACATCGTAGTTCGAAAATGCCAGAACTCCAGGAGAGTGTTAGGCCTTTTGATGATCAACAGCCTAATGAAGGGTTTCAATCGATCGAAGTGTTTTTTAGAGACTTTGAAGTAGATACATATGGGTGGTCAGAAAGAGAAAAACCAATTCAAGTAATTAGGTTGCTGAAAGATGCTCTGGCAATGGAGGTAATGTGTTCACTACAAGACAGTTTAAGAAGTCAAACTGAAATATAACGACATTTAATTGAATAATAAGCCTTACGCTATGCGACAAAAAGGGACATGAAAGAAAATTACAAACTCAAAATTCGAGAGGGTGAGTCAGTTCTCAATTTTGCAACAAGTATTTTTCGAGATTGTGATTCATTTGCTACATGGAGTGCCAATCTCCCGGAAGGGGATAAAATAGCAATTGCCCATAAACATATTTGCAGATTAGTAAACCTATATTTATGTGGTTATTTGTTCGATGACATTCGCTTATTAGTAGGCATAGATATGGCGATAAAAAACATTCTAGACAGTTTGCCAGAAGAAAGAATGACGGAGAATAACTGCCCCGATGCCGGAAAAGTGGCAGCCATGAGAGACACCCAACAAACCCCAAACTGGGAGAGGGGAGAATGAAGTCAGCAGGTGAGAAGAGTCATCAGATGTTGGAAGAGTAGGGGAGAGGGGCACCAATGAGTGGAGTGCCCTACCCAAGGATTCCCCAACTGTTACAATTGTCAGGCCTACAGTCATCTATCTTGAGAGGGCCCAGCAAAAAACGCCGAGGGTAGGCGGGCTGTAGCACATGCACACCATCCCCCGCCCAACATCCGAGGAAAAGGAAAAAGAGGAAGGGGGAAACGAGGAAGATCAATGCTATATCACCCCCCCCCCATGACAACAGAAGCAGTCGAGCAGGCAGTGGTGCCCCTAATCGTACCACCGACCTCATCCCTGCAGCACTAGCGACAGGAGAAGGGGGCAACGGTATTCCAAGCGAGGTTGTTGGCACGTGCCCCACATATCCTAATGAGCTGCTCAGAATTTTAGCAGTCAGGATTAACCTACCAGATAAGTCCATTTGAGCGCTGTTTGACACAGCAGCCAGCGTTTTGCTTCTTAAAAAAAAGAATCTCCTCAAACCCACTACAATCAGCGGCATCCATCATCCTCGACACACCAGGAAGAAATAAACTACCGGCAAGGCACACAACCATCGTCAACTTTAAGGTGACATCTGTGAAGTTTACACATGATTTTGTTTTTCTTGTCCACCTTGGGAATTCCAGGAATCGAGGTTATACTTGGTTTGGATTTTTTAATTAGTAATCAAATGCGGGGGAGAAGACAGAATAACAGTAAAAGCAGGAGGATGCATTTTGCCGATAGAAAGTCATGAGAGAGTAAGCGCTTTTGCGGGAAAGGAGAGACAATTAAGTAAGGTAACAGCTGTACCTGAAAGAGGAGAAATATTGCTTTCCCAGACACTTATGAGCATATCAGTGACCCCATGTCAGCCTCTCCTGGAGGGAACCTAGGTTGTAGTTAAACCCCATGACAAATGGGCACACGTAGTCTTAGAGGGCTTGCCAGAAATAAAAGAGAACAGAGCGGACATTACGATAGTTAATTTATCAAATAAAAGAGTTGTGTTAGGAAGTGATTCTGTGTGTAAATTCGAGTTATATAAAATTACTAATAATGGGATGTTGGGAGCCACAACTCCAGCCCACACAGACGAACGCACTCAGAACTTTATCATGCAAGTGCGAAAAATATATCCGCCAGAATATCAATCTGTAGTTAGTAACATTGTTAATCATTATTCTGATGTAATTGCATTTGAAGACAAGCAACTTGGGAGGATTGATCGATTTCCCTTTAGCATTGAAACTGGGCAGGCGGAGCCAATCAAGTCAAGGCCTCATAAGGTACCCATCCATTTCCAGGAAAATATAGAAAGGGAAATTAGTAAATTAAGGAAATAAGGGATTATCGAGGAGAGCGAATTCCCCTGGGCTTCTCCAATTGTGGCTGTTAGGAAAAAGGATAGCTCAGTAATGTACCAACCGTGTGTCACACAATTGTACATAATTCCTTTTGCATATATTATGCTTGTATCTTCGCTCTTCCCTCACACTAAACGAACATGAAAATTCATGTCTGCTGTTTCCTCTGTAACATTGTCTGTCTTGTTAACTTGTTATGTCCTGTTGCCTTGAGGTTTTGTATATAAAGGAGAGTTTTCTATAACAATATAACTCAGTTGATTGCATCCTGCCTTTGAGTTCACAACCCTCTCTCGGCTCGTCACATTGGTGACCCCGGAAGTCGACTCGCTCCCACTGCCTTCCACCCCCACCTCCCTAGCCCCTCCATCGTTGGTACTATGACGGAGACGGACTCTACTACAGCAGTTGGCACTGCGGCCGCCCCATTGAAACTTTCACCGTTCGCCAGCAGAGAAGCGTTTGCTTGGTTTCAACGCGCAGAAGTCCACTTTCGTATCAGGGGCGTGACTCGCTCAACCACCAAAGCGGATTATGTTCTCGCAGCGATACCCGAGGACACCTTCCCAGAAATATCCGACTGGCTTTGTGAACAAGGAGACACCCCAATAGCGTATGACGCCCTCAAAACATACCTTCTGCAGCAGTACTCGCCGTCGCCAGCCGCCCGTATAGCAAAGCTTTTTCAGCTCTCGCAACAACCGTTGGGGGACCAAAGGGCTTCGCTTGCCCTCAGGGAAATGACCAGTATCGCTCGCCTTCAACCTGCCGCAGACGGCTCTCCTCATGAGGTGAACCTACTTCGTGCCCTTTGGATACGCCGTTTACCCAAACCTGTACGTGCTGCCATACCCGATGTCGATAGTTTACCCATAAAGGACTTGATGACCAAAGCCCACGCCCTTATGGACAGCCACTTCAAGACCTCCATCAACGCCTCCACCCCTGACGACGAGGATGCCTATTCAACGTCAACCGAAGCTGACATGAACGCCGTAGGACATACACGCCTACCCCGTGACGTGCCGAAGCGGCGACAAAAGCTGCCCACCACCCACCAATCGCTCGCGCCCCAACGAACGACTTCTACAGCCACTTACTACCTCCCATCCGCCGCAGTTTTGCTACTACCACTTCAGATTCGGGGCAACCGCGAAGAAATGTGCCAAGGATTGTCAGTGGCCAAAAAACGTGTAAGTAGGCCATCGCTTGTGGCGGTGGCCTCCCATGTTTCTAATCTTTTCTTTTTACAGGATGCAGGAACGGGCGTGCGATTTTTGGTAGACACGGGTGCTTGTCGTTCTCTTTTGCCAAGGAAACTCTTCAAGGCACGACGTAGTCTGTCTACATCTGCCGACGTCCGCTTGGTAGCTGCCAACAGATCTGCGATGCCCACCTACGGTTACAAGAACCTCACATTATCGTTCGGAAACGGTAAATTCAATTGGAAGTTTCTCGTTGCTGACGTCAGAATGCCAATCCTCGGTGCGGATTTCCTCTCTCATTTCCACCTTCTGGTCGATGTCACCCACCGACGATTGGTCAACGCAGACTCGTACTTGTCGACACCTCTTCAACCCGCCCCCTCTAACCTCGCTCTCCACATCAGCGCACCCACGGATGCCTACGCCCCCCTCCTCACGTGGTACCCGGAAGTTTTATGTCCAGAACTTCGCCAAACGCCCACAGTTCCTGCCAAGCACGGTATTTATCACCATATCAAGACGACGGGACCCCCAGTCTTCGCAAAATTCAGACGTCTGTCACCGGAACGATTGGCAGCCGCCAAACAGACATTCGCCGAAATGGAGAAAATGGGCCTTTGTCAAAAGGCCTCCAGCCCATGGTCGTCACCCTTACACATCGTTCTGAAGAAAGACGGCTCCCTCCGTCCGTGCGGGGATTACAGGCGCCTGAACATGCAAACAGAACCGGATCACTACCCCCTCCCAAACATTGCCGATGTGACCTCCTACCTGCACAAAGCGAAGGTTTTCTCTACGCTCGACCATCAGGTGCCTATGAACCCAGAAGACATCCCCAAGACCGCCATCACCACTCCATTTGGCACATACACCTTCAATTACTCCTGTTTTGGCCTTCGTAATGCTGAGGCAACGTTTCAACGTCTCATGGATGGCATCTTAGGGGACCTCCCATTCTGTGTATGTTATGTGGACGACATACTTGTGTTCTCCTCCTCAAAAGAGGAACACCTTCGTCACCTGCGCATCGTGCTCGACCGCCTGCAACAAAACGGCCTTGTAGTCCGATACGACAAGTGTACCTTTGGCGCCAACGAAGTGTCGTTCTTAGGGCACCGTATCACTCCTGAAGGAGTCCATCCCGCGCCCTCGACCATCAAAGCTCTGCAGGAATTCTTGGGCATGATCAACTATTATCACCGTTTTCTGCCAGCCATTGCCGCCACTCTTGCTCCCCTCTACGCCTCCCTCAAGGGCAAGCCAAAGGACCTGAAGTGGGGTCCCCTTCAAGAAGCAGCCTTCTGCAATGCAAAGAAGGCCCTATCAACTGCTGCGGCTCTCACTTTTCCTATCCCACACGCCCCTCTCCTTCTCTCCACCGATGCCAGCGACATCGCTATTGGTGCAGTACTCGAGCAAGTGGTCAAAGGCTCGCCCCGCCCATTGGCCTTCTTCAGCAGATAACTGTCCAAGGCAGAATCGGGTTATTCTACCTTCGATCGAGAATTGCTGGCGGTGCACTTGGCTGTCCGTCACTTTCGCCATTTCTTAGAAGGTACGCCCTTCGTCATTCACACAGACCACATGCCTCTGGTGCACGCCTTCACTCGACAGTCTGACGCCTGGTCCGCCCGTCAACGCCGACATCTCTCCGCCGTGGCTGAATACAATTGCACCCTCCAATACGTCCCTGGGAAAATGAATCCCGTTGCCGATGCCCTGTCAAGAAACACGTTGGCTGCCGTTCAACTGGGATTGGATTGCAACGCCCTGGCTGAAGCCCAACGACAAGATCCAGAGTATCAAGCTTGTAGGACATCCTGCACGTCCCTCCGTTGGGAAGATTTTCCCCTCGAAGACTCCAACACCGCCCTCCTCTGTGACGTCAGTACTGGTAGACCGCGACCTTGGATTCCTGCTCCCATGCGCCGACAGGTGTTTGATTTCATTCACGGCCTTTCACATCCCTCGTGCCGTTCTACTGCACAGCTGCTGAAGGCAAAGTTCATTTGGCACGGCATTTCTAAGGATGCTAAGGATTGGGTCCGCGCCTGTACTTCTTGCCAAACTTCCAAAGTACATCGACACACGGATTCAGGAGTGGGCACCTTTCCTCAACCTCAGCGTCGTTTCGCACACATTCACGTCGACGTTGTAGGCCCCCTACCCACATCACAAGGACATCGTTACCTGTTTACCGTTATCGACCGCTCCACTCGTTGGCCTGAAGCCATTCCCATGGAAACTGCAACGTCCGCCTCATGTACATCTGCCTTACTCTCTGGATGGATTTCAAGATTCGGTATCCCTGAGCATATTACTTCTGACAGGGGAACCACTTTCACCTCTCAATTGTGGACGTCATTAGCGAATCTCCTGGGCATCACCCTACATCAGACAACGGCCTACAACCCCGCTGCCAATGGAATGGTTGAACGTTTTCATCGCACCCTCAAAGCAGCTTTGATGTCCCGCTGCAAGGATTCCAACTGGTTTACTCAGCTTCCCTGGGTCCTCCTGGGACTAAGGACCACTCCTAAAGACGCCCTCGACGTCTCGGCAGCTGAAATGGTGTATGGCGACCCGTTGGTTGTCCCTGCCGAATTTTTTCCTTCTACAACCTCCTCCGACGATCTCCAGCGCATACGTCACGTCGTGGGAAAATTTACTCCGTGCCGCCAGACTTACAAGCCCCCAGCGAAGCATCACATACCAACGGACTTGCACTCTGCAACGCACGTCTTCCTGCGCAACGACACTAGCAAGCCACCACTAACGCCCCCTTACACGGGCCCTTTCCTTGTGATCCGACGCAGTCTGAAAGCATTCCTACTAAACATTCGGGGCAAAGAAGACTGGGTCTCCATTGATCGTCTAAAACCTGCTTATCTTCTGCCAGATGACCCGCCTACAGTTCGCCTCTCCAGATCAGGGCGCCCTATTTAACATATACAGTATGTCATTTTTAGGGGGGGAGCCATGTACCAACCGTATGTCACACAATTGTACATAATTCCTTTTGCATATATTATGCTTGTATCTTCGCTCTTCCCTCGCACTAAACGAACATGAAAATTCATGTCTGCTGTTTCCTCTGTAACATTGTCTGTCTTGTTACCTTGTTATGTCCTGTTGCCTTGAGGTTTTGTATATAAAGGAGAGTGTTCTATAACAATATAACTCAGTTGATTGCATCCTGCCTTTGAGTTCACAACCCTCTCTCGGCTCGTCACAGTAAGATTGTGT
Source organism: Palaemon carinicauda (assembly GCF_036898095.1). Taxonomy (NCBI): domain Eukaryota; kingdom Metazoa; phylum Arthropoda; class Malacostraca; order Decapoda; family Palaemonidae; genus Palaemon; species Palaemon carinicauda. Next base: position 50,996,208 of record NC_090739.1, read on the forward strand.
GTTGATTATAGGAAGTTGAATACGTCACTAAGGATAATGCATTTCCATTGCCCTCAATCCAAGAATTACTTGTGAAAGTGCGGGATAGTGAATATTTCACAACTATCGATTTAAATTCTGGATACTATCAAATACCCTTTCAGGAAGGCAGATGATGTAAAACAGCATTTATAGCCAACGATCAACTATTTCAGTTTAATTTTCTTCCTTTCGGTATTAAAAATGCTCCAAGTTATTTTTCTAGAGTAGTGATGGTGGTTTTGTCTCCCTTAATTGGCCATAATGTTCTTGTTTATTTAGACGATATCATGATTACAAGGAAATCCGCCGAAGAACATAATGACAATATTCGTAAAGTTTTAGAAGCAGTGCGACATAATAGTATGAAAATAAATCTCTCAATGTGAAAATTTTTCTGGAAATAGGTCGAATTTTTAGGTCATATAATAACCCCAGAAAGTATCCAACCCTGGCCCATTAAATAGAAGCTATTAGAGATTTCCCCAGGCCATGTACCCCTAAGGAAGTAGCTGGGTTTCTTTGGCTCGCTGGGTATTAACGTAAATTTATAAGAGGTTCTGGAGAGATAGCGAGACCCTTAGATGCTTTAAAGAAGCAAAAAGTAATAGATTGGAGAGTGGAAGAAGAAAGGGCCTTTAACCATTTGAAAGCTGCCTTAACTAGCAATGACTTACTTGCATATCCTAGATTTGATCAGCTGTTTTTAGCGACAACAGATGCAAGTAGCCTAGCTATTGGTGGCGTAATTTCTCAGCAAGATGATAAAGGTAGAGAGCGACCCATTTGTTTTTCTTCCAGGGGATTAAAAGGGGGAGAAAATAATTATAATACATTCGATTGAGAGGCATTGGCTATACTTTGGTTTCTAGAGAGGTATCGGTTCTTTTTATTAGCCCAGCCGATTGAGTGGTAAAGTGATCATCTCCCCTCACGTGATTTATTCCACAAAGAAGACTTGACGTCTAGACAAGCAAGCTGGATTGAGAGATTGTTAGAGTTTAACATAAAGGAATTTAACCACATAGAAGGTATTGCTAACAGTAACAACTCGGGCACAAAAGAGGAATGAAGAACGAAACCAAAATATTAAAGGCCCCCATCTAAATAGGAAACGGGATGGGAATTCCCGCGAGGAGCAATCAGAAAATGAGATCTGCGAGCGAGAGAGAGAGAGAGAGAGAGAGAGAGAGAGAGAGAGAGAGAGAGAGAGAGAGAGAGAGAGAGAGGTGTATGTTGTACAGAGAGAGAGAAGGAAATAGTGAACGAGAATGTGTTGGGTGGCCGAGGATATGACCAGGGGTGTCTGGAATGAGTGCTGATGATGCAAGTGTGATTGACTTGGGAGGTTGGGACATAAAAGAAGTCCGAGAGGGAAAAAAAAAAGAGGAATAAATGGAAAGAGTGCGAGCAGCGATTAAAGGGGAATCGGAGAGTTATCCATCATCTCTGAATCTGCCTCGTGAGAATTTTTTATAGAGAATGATATCTTATATTGTGCTTACGAGAGGAGGGAAGGGGTATTTTGTGCACGGGTAGTTCTTCCTCCCTCTTTAATTAATCGAGCCATCAACATTGTACAAGCAAGTGCTTATTTAGGGATTGATAGAACATTAAGGAGAACAAGAGAATCCTTCTTTTGGTTTGGAATGAAAATATCTTTAGAAAATTATGTAAAATGTTGTCAAGCTTGTAACTGTTTCAAAGAATATAAAAACACTGTACTGGAAGCCAGAAAGTGGCCTTTGATTCCTATTAAATTTTATAGGGTGCATATGGATGTGGAAGGACCATTTCCTACTGGTATAACACAACATAAGTATTTATGTGTCTCTATGGATGCATTTACTTGTTACACTCATACTTGCGCAATGTTGGATAAGTCAGCAAATTCATTAGCCCAGGTGCTGTGCTCTTTCATTACTAGGTTTGGTTACCCGAAAATTTTGATAAGTGGTAATGGTCTTGAGTTTATAAATAAGGTCACAGACTTGATGAAAATTGAACACTTTTCAGTAACCGCATATAGGCCTTCAGCTAATGGCTTAGTGGAATCGCATAATAGGGGAGTGGTGCTAATTTTACGTTACTTAGTAGCTGATGACCCCCTTCATTGGCACGCCATGTTTCCTACAGCTGAGCTAGCTTTGAACATCGCATTTAATGCTTTGCTCAGGGACACGCCTTACTTTTTAGAGTATGGACAGGATCCTGCGTTACCGTATATGGTCCTGATTAATTTGCAACAGTTGCCAAATTATACAACTGAGCAATACCATGTCTATTTACTAAATATCTTAAGGAGAGTAATGAACACTGCTGAAACGTTTTTGAAAGAAGCTAATGAAAAACACAGTTCAAAGTATGATAGTCAGTTAAAAACCGCACCAGTAAAAGTATTTGTGGGCGATCGTGTGTATTGGAAGTGATTACAACCTAGGAAACACAAACTAGAGCCACCGTATTTGGGTCCGTACCGAGTAAAGATGGTTAAATCTAACGTAGTGATACAAAGCATTATTAGTAGCGCAGTGTCTGAACATCATCAGGCACACATACATGTCGTTCAGGGAGAGGTAGTTTTCAAAAGCTTCAATCAGAGAGTACCTCCTTACCCATGCATGTTCCTCGAGTTGATGAGTAGGATTTTTTTTTCTTTTTTTTCTTTTTTTTTTGCTGTTGTTGTTTTAACAGACATTTCTTCTTTTAATGTGTTCTAAATAAACTTGATGATAACAATGTGTTCTTATGTGGGTGCTTAATGTAGAAGTAAAGTGTTGTGATAACCTTGCTGAGTGTAGCAATACGTATGACATACAGCTGAGTGAACCTAAAAATAAATAGAGAGAGGTTAAATAGGTCAGGTGGGATCTGTCAGACGGATGCTGTATTATGATTCCTGGTTGCTGGGGCCAGGGCAGTTCCCGAAAGGCAAGTGGCTACGGGATTAAAGTTAGCCTCGAGGAAAGGCAATGCTAGAGAATGTGTAGATGGGAATGCCTTATACATAGAGTTATAAGAGAAGGGCTGGTAGCTGAATAATTTCTCGGGAAAACTGCTAGTGGCCACCGATTGATAGTTACAAGTGCAAGTGTATTAGTGATTTTAAAAATGGCGAAACGGTGGTGGTGAGTTGTGTTGCGAAATTGTTTCATAAAACCGGACAAGTAAAATCGAGGGATGAAGGAATGTCTATTCCTACCCCTATCCCACCCAAAAGGCACGTATTCCCCGCAACCAGAGAAAGATTGTTAATGAGGTTGTGTAACGCCGGTATTGATATGATTTTTTTTTTTCGCTTAGGGTATTCTGTATTATAGTTACAGAGGTCATAAGAAGAAATAAGTAAAAATATTTGATATTATATTGTGTACATTTCTACATGAAATATCTAATTCTTTTTTATTCTTTTGTGGAAGATGTCTATTTTCATGGGTGATTTTTATGTAGATATTTTATGTTGCATATCTGTCTATTACATGCCCTATTCCGGGTTGGAGTGTCCTCCATATATCATAGATTAGAGAGAGCGAGAGAGCACCTCCTCCCGGAGTGAGAAGCTTGGGGGGGGGGTGATGTCCTAATCCCTGTATTAAAAATATGTAGAAGTATGTGTTTTATACAGTAAGATTAATTACTTTTTTAAGAGTATTATGACTGTCATAAATTGTTGTGCTGATCACTGAACTCTGTTATAGGTGACGTGTGTTAGTCTGATAGGTGACGTGTTATAAGCCTATTGGTGAAAGTATATTTCCATCACAGTGGAGAATTCCACAAAATCTAACAATTCAGCATATTGATAGAGCAATATTGCATTTACTTGCCCGAGGGGTAAGCAGTACCACTCGGGCGATCATAAGAACGAGTAGGTACTCGTCTGCAGAGTATCGGGCTGTGTAATGTGTATTCACAAACCCTTTTGTAATAAAATGAAAAAACCCATGTTCCAATGTCTCATTATCCATCAACATGGGACACATGTATCATCACAACAAGAATGCAGTTATCCAGACCCAGTGGTGCAAAAAGTCACATGTCATGTGAAGGTTCATGAAAGATAGGCTACATGAAAATTATTATTTTTCTAATCGAATTTAATTAGAGATGAATCATGTTCTTGAATGGTTAGTGGAGTAAATTATCATTCAACCCAACAAACCGCCCCGCCCCCTAATAAGTAAGAGAATATAGGACTATCAAGAATGTTCCTTTATTTCCTTGTTAGCATTACTTTGTACTTAATCTTTATGAGGCCTATTATCATTATCGTTTCTTGTAACTATTGAGGGAGACAATCTGCAATATTCCCAATATTTCATATTGTAGAGTTTGGTGCGAGTTTAGTGGGATCTTGTTGTAAAATTATTTTCCCTTATGTAAATTCGATAAAGTTTTAGTGAATAAATTTATTTGCTATTGGAAAACTGTATTTGGGGTTACCATTTTTGTGTGTGGAATATCTTTCATTCTTTTTATCTGACTGTGATGCGGTAGGAAAAATATTTATCTTCTATATTGTAGAATCCTATTTTTGTTTCATATCAACTGATTTCCTTTTTCCACTATTATTCCATTTCCTGATAATTTTTTTCTATATTTTAAAGAGAATTAATTAGCTAGAAAAATATGTATATTGATTTTGTTAAAGAATTAATTCCCATTTTAATCCACAGGTTTCCAATTCTTTTTGAGCATTTATACTGTTATTTTATTTCCATTTTTTGTGGGACTGCGTGAATGCAGCCCTGAAAGTACAAGAACAAACTCGTCATTCATAGTTCATTATCAAAACTAACTTATATCTTTCGTTATTTTTCCTTATTGTGTTTGCGCCTATCGAGAATGTGTGGAATTTATTTTTCTGTTGAGCCTGGTCCCTTTGGAGCTTAAGCATGTTTACATGACTCCATCCTTACACGCCTTGCTTTGGGCACTTTGTTAGACTGTCTTCATAAACTTTTTGTTTATATCTATCTCGCGTTTTCCTTCTCTTTGAGTCTTTTTCTTTTTAAAGAGCATATACATATATATATAATATATATATATATATATATATATATATATTTATATATATTTATATGTTTATATATATATATATATATATATATATATATATATATATATATATATATATATATATATATATATATATGCAGAAGATGAGATCATGATGAAGAGTAAATGGAGATGGTTTGGGCATGCTTTTCGCACTTTCCAAGAGAGATTAGTTCACCAAACGTTCAGCTGGAATCCACAAGGGGCTAGAAGAGTTGGAAGCCCCAGGCCTACATGGCTGAGGACTATGAAGCGCTAAGTAAAATATGATGAATGGAGAAGTATTGAATTAAAAGCTCAAGATAGAGACAACTGACGAAATCTAACTGAGGCCCTTTGCGTCAATAGGCGTGGGAGGAGATGAGATATAGTGGTATATAAATAGGTAGAATTATACCTATTAGAAAGTATAAAGAAAACAGAGGGAAACCAGTACACGATATTTTTGTATATGGAAGATAATGCAACTTTCTTAAAGTTCTTAGGATCTGATTTTCGGATGATATCTGCGAGGTGAAATGTACATAATAGTTGTGATAAGAGTTTTAAATGAAACGGTTATTAGAACATACACTAAGTCTACGAAGTTAAACAGATACACAAGAACGATAACAACAAAAAGCATATAAAATCGTAACAAGAAAATTGCGATAATTCAAAGCAAAGCAATATTATTGGAAGTTCGCTTACATTAATCCAGAAAGAACACAATCACGAAATGTTTGTGTGATACTGTGAAAATTTAAGCATCAGAGCACATTGGAAAATATGATTCAAACACAACTCAATAAAATAAATTTTTCTGTGATGAAAACCCCCAATTATTTTTTAACAATGTCAATTAAATATAACGTCTACACATCCATTTCATCACTGAATACTGATTATTTTACGCTTATTTTGAAAATTATTAATATGAGTTCAATAACAACGTTGTAATCTCGCCGAACAACTGTTTTTTTTTTTTTTTTTCGGAATATAAGTAGACAAAGAAATATCGACACACAAAAATGATGACCCACTAAGGTCAGCTTTCTCAATAATAGATCTTTTTTTTCAAATATAACACATTAACATCAATTGACAGCATCCAACTCATGATGCTTATAGAAAGTTTACGTATACAGAATTTCTTATCATATAAAATTCTGTATTCTTAAAATGCTTAAAATATTTATGTGTATTGAATAGTACAACATTTAGATAATAAACACGGGAATATAATATATATGAATGTTTTGAAGTGATAGCTGTTATTCGCATAAGGATTTAGTACACCTGATGCCAGCTGATGATTAACAAAATCATTGATGAACGAAAAACAAAGGTAATTGAACAAATAGACGAACTGTAGCCTTACGCATATTGGATAAAAAAAAAATTACTCTAAAAGTGTCAGAGAAATTTGTTTCAAATCGAACGTTGACAATTCCTGACACAAAGAACAGAGCTAAAAACAGGCACTTCACTTTTATTGTGAGTTGAGGTTTGAAGTTTATCCATAAAATGGTAGTGACATTGACAAGAAAAATAACCACACAGAAATACATATTCCTTTTTAAGCTAGCATATATACCCACTGGGAAAGACAGCACCTTTGTATGTCACACTTAATTTGAGGTGACAGACTCTTTGAAGAGTTATCGACAATTTTTGCAAGCGGTATAGTTCTGTCGTTGGTATCCAGCAGTTTATTGGGTTTCCTAGTGAATGAAAAGCATAAAAGTTTGACTTTTATTAGTATAACTTTTAATACATTTTTTCCAGATTTCCTTAACAAATTGACACTTTACAGTAACGGTATCCACTTTGTGTTGATATCTAATAATTTTTTTCTTTATGAACTTTAACATTACAAGAACATTACAAGTATTAGATGAACTTAGAGTATAGCTACAGATTTAAAACATCTCTCCTAAATTCATAAAATTCTCTACATTTCATATGTAGGAAAAACAAATATAATGTTTTCCTCTTAGATTCATACCTTATGAAATTTGATCAAATTTGGAACAAACTTTCAGAACGTCATGAAGCATCATGAAACATTTCCTGTAGAATTCGGTAACACAGATCTCAAAAAACTGATATATACCTTGATTTTATATGTAATATCAGGGGATTTCATTTCCAAATTGTACTTAACCTAGCCATTGTCTGATTTTCTTTTTTCAGTCTTTCATTAAACTCCAATTCAAAAACTCCTGTATTAGAGATCATAGTTCCTAAATATTTAAGTGATTCTACTGCATTAATCTTTTCTCAATCCAATGATATTTCATTTTCCATTGCATATTCCGTTCTCATAATCTCCGTCTTTTCTCTCTTTATCTTAAGGCCTACCTTTGTGATATATAATGCATTCTTGTAAGCAAACATTGCAAATCCTGTGGTATTCTGTTAATAAAGACAGCGTCAACTGCACACTCTAGGTCACCTTTATTACCAATCCAGTCCAATCTTTCTCCATAAACCCCAATTGATCTAAGCATTACAAAATCCATGAGGAGGATAAAAAACATAGATGACAACACATTCGTTTGAATTAAGCATATATGTGTATGTGTATATATATACATATATATATGTATATATATATATATATATATATATATATATATATATATATATAGATATAGATATAGATATCTATATATATATATATATATATATATATATATATGTGTGTGTGTGTGTGTGTTTGTGTATATATATACATATATATATTTTTATATATACATGTATATATATACATACATATATATATTGATATATATACTGTATATATATATATATATATATATATATATATATATATACATTATAATTACTAGCTAAGCTACAACCCTAGTTGGGAAAGAAAGATGCTATAAGCCCAAGGGCTCCAATACGGAAAAATAGCCTAGTGAGGATAGGGAATAAGGAAATAAACCATATAAGAAATAATGAAAAATTAAAGAAAAATATTCTAAAAATATTAACCACATTAAAACAGATATTTGATATATAAACTATAAAAGGACTTATGTAAGCCTGTTCAACATAAAAAACATTTGATATATATAGATATATATATATATATATATATATATATATATATATATATATATATATATATACAGTATATATATATATATATATATATATATAGATATATAGATAGAAAGATAGATAGATAGATGAATATAAATCTAAGAAAATAGCATCTGACCGACCGGGAATCGAACCCTGGTCCAGGATACTTGTATGACAGTGACAGTACCATTTAGCTCTAAAGAAAGACAAAAGTCAATGACAATTCTTCTGTAAAATTACCGGTCGAATTCAGGTTTTTTGTATTTAGAATTGAATTGGTATGTTTGTACGTGGCATTCAAATAATGATAAATTTTACACATTTAAAAGTATTTGTTTCATATATAAATAAGCTATATATTTTAATACCTTAATGTCTGGATTCTCTTACCGACCTCGGGATCAGAGTCCCAAGGTGAAACCACACCGGCCAGGAATCGAATCTTGTTACAGGATACTTGTATGATAGTGTCAGTACCATTTAGCCATGAAAAAAATATAAAAGTCAGTGACAATTCTTCCGTACATATATCTGTCGAATTCTGGTTTTTTGTACTTAGAATCAAAATCAACCCATCTTCACCATCGTAGCTAATTAGTATGTTTTTACTTGGCATTCTATTAATGATAAATTTTCCACACTTAGACGTGTTATTTTAAAATTCAAATAAGCCATATATTTTCATATATTAATATATGGATTCTCTTACCGCCCTCGGGATCTGAGTCCCAAGGTGAAGCCACTCAAAGACAATAGCATCCGACTGGCCTGGAACCGAACCATGGTCCAGGATACTTGTATGACAGTGACAGTACCATTTAGCCATAAAGAAAGATAAAAGTCAATGACAAGTTTTCTGTACAAATACCAGTAGAAATCAACCCATCTTAACCATCGTAAGAAATTGGTATGTTTGTTCTTGGCATTCGATTAATGATAAATTTTACACATGTAGAGGTGTTTTTTCATATTCAAATAACCCATATATTTTAATACATTAATATCTAGATTTTCTTACCGACCTCAGGATCAAAGTCCCTAGACGAAACCAATCAAAGACAATAACATCAGACAAGCAGGGAATCGACCCCTGGTTCAGGAAACTCGTATGACATCGTCATTATAATTTAGCCACGAAAAAAAGATAAAAGTCATTGACAATTATTCTGTACATATACTTGTCAAATTCAGGTTAATGATAAATTTTGCACATTTAGACACGTTTTTTATATTCAAATAAGCCGTATAATTTAATATGTAAATGTCTGGTTTCTCTTACCTACCTCGGGATCAGAGTCCTAAGGCAAAACCACTCAAAGATAATAGCATCTGGCCGGACAGGAATCAAACCCTGGTCCAGGATACTTTTATGACAGTGACAGCACCATTAAGCCATGAAGAAAGATAAAAGTCAATGACACATCTTCCGTACATATATCAGTCGAAATCAGGTTTTTTGTACTTAGAATTGAAATCAACCCATCTTAACCATCGCAGATAATTGGTATGTTTGTTCATAACATTCGATTAATGATAAATTTTACACATTTCGGTGTGTTTATAATCAAATAAGCCATATATTTTAATACATTAATATCTGGATTCTCTTACCGACCTCGGGATCCAAGTCACAAGGCAAAACCACTGAAAAACAATAGCATCTGACTGGACAGGAATAGACCCCTGGTTCAGGAGACTCGTAGGACAGCGACAGTATAATTTAGCCACGAAAAAAAGACAAAAGTCAATGACAATTAATCTGTACATATACCTGTCAAATTCGGGTTTTTTGTACTTAGAATTGAAATCAACCCATCATCACTATCATACATAATTGGTATGTTTGTACTTGGCATTCGATTAATGATACATTTTCCACATTTAGACGTGTTTTTTTATATTCAAATAATTCATATATTTTAATACATTAATGTCTGGTTTCTCTTACCAACCTCGGAATCAGAGTCCCAAGGAAAAACCACTCAAAAACAATATCATCTGACCGGCAAGGGATCGAACCCTGGTCCAGGTTATTGGATGACAGTGAGAGTACCATTTAGCCTCGAAGAAAGGTAAAAGTCAATGACAATTCTTTTGAACATAAACCTGTCGAATTCAGGTTTTTTGTACTAGGAATTGAAATCAACCCATCTTCACCATCGTAACTGATTGATATGTTTCTGATTGGCTTCGATTAATGATAAATTTTGCACAATTAGACGTGGTTTTTCATATTCACCTAATCCATATATTTTAATACATTAATGTCTTGATTCTCTTACCAACCTCGGGATCCGAGTCCCAAGGCGAAACCACTCTAAGACAATACCATCTGACCAGTCGGGAATCGAACCATGGACCAGGATACTTGTAAGGCAGTGTTGGTACCAAGTAGCCACGAACAAAGATAGAAGTCAATGACAATTCTATGGTACATATACCTGTCGGATTCAGGAATTTTGTAATTAGAATTGAAATTAACCCATCTTCACCATCATAGCTTATTTGTATGTTTGTACTTGGTGTTCGATAAATGATAGATTTTGTACGTTTAGACGTGGATTTTCATAATCAAGTAAGCCATATATTTTAATACATTAATGTCTGGATTCTCTTACTGACCTCGTGATCAGAGTCCCAAGGCGAAACTACTCAAAGAAAATAGCATTTGACCGGCTGGGAATTGAACTCTGGTCCAGGTTACTTTCATGACAGTGACAGTCCCATTTACCCACGAAAGAAGATAAAAGTCAATGACAATTCTTCTGTATATATATATATATATATATATATATATATATATATATATATATATATATACATATATATGTCGAATTCAGGTTTTTTGTACTTACTGTAGAATTGAAATCAACCCAGCTTCACCACCGTAGCTAATTGGTATGTCTGTACTTGGCATTCGATTAATGATAAATTTTCCACATTTAGATGTGGTTTTTTATATTCAAATAATCCATATATTTTATTACATTAATGTCTGGGTTCTCTTAATGACCTCGAGATCAGAGTCCCAAGGCGAAACCACTCTAAGACAATACCATCTGACCAGCCAGGAATCGAATCCTGGACCAGGATACTTGTAAGACAGTGATGGTACCAAGTAGCCACGAAGATGGATAGAAGTCAATGACAATTCTTTGGTACATATACCTGTCAAATTCAGATTTTTTATACTTGGAATTGAAATCAACCCATCTTCACCATCATAGCTAATTAGTATTTTGTACTTGGCATTCGATTGATGATAAATTTTGGATATTTAGACGTGTTGTTTTATATTCAAATAATCCATGTATTTTTAAACATTAATGTCTGGATTCTTTTACTAACCTCGGGATAAGAGTCCCAAAGCGAAACCACTCAAAAACAATAACATATGCCAGGCCGGAATCGAACCATAGTTGAATTCAAGTTTTTTGTATTTAGAATTGAAATTAACCCATCTTTACCATGGCAGCTAATTGGTATGTTTGTACTTGGCATTCGATTAATGATAATTTTGCATATCTAGACGTGAATTTTCATATTCAAATAAGCCATATGTTTTAGTACATTAATGTCTGATTTCTCTTACTGACCTCAGGATCAGAGTTCCAAGGCGAACCACTCAAAGACAATACCATCTGACCGGCTGGGAATCGAACCCTGGTCTAGGACAAAAAACCTGAATTCAACAGGTATGTGTACAGAAGAATTGTCATTGACTTTTATATTTCTTCGTGGCTTAATGGTACTGTCAACATTATACAACTCTCCTGAACCAGGGTTCTATTCCAGGCAAGTCAGATGCTATTGTTTTGAGTGGTTTCACCTTGGGACACTGATCCAGAGGTCGGTAAGAAAATCCCGATAATAATGTATTAAAATATATAGATTATTTGAATATGAAAAAACTCGTCTTAATGTGCAAAATTTATCATTAATCGAATGCCAAGTACAAACATACTAATTAGCTTAGGTGGTGAAGATGGGTTGATTTCAATTCTAAGTACAAAAGACCTGAATCCGACAGGTATATGTACCAAAGAATTGTCATTGACTTCTATCTTTGTTCGTGGCTGCTAGGTACCATCACTGTCTTACAAGTATACTGGTCCATGGTTCGACTCCCGGCTGGTCAAATGGTATTGTCTTAGAGTGGTTTCGCCTTGGGACTCCGATCCCGAGGTCGGTAAGAGAAGCCAGACATTAATGTAATAAAATATATGGATTATTTGAATATGAAAAACCACGTCTAAATGTGCAAAATTTATCATTAATCGAATGCCAAGTACAAACGTACCAATTAGCTTCGGTGGTGAAGATGGGTTGATTTCAATTCTACAGTAAGTACAAAAAAACTAAATTCGACAGGTATATATACAGAAGAATCGTCATTGACTTTTATCATCCTTCGTGGCTACTGTCATGAAAGTAACCTGAACCAGAGTTCGATTCGCAGCCGGTCAAATGCTATTGTCTTTGAGTGGTTCCCCTTGGGACTCTGAACCTGAGGTCAGTAAGAGAATCCAGACATTACTGTATTAACATATATGGCTTATTTGAATATGAAAATTCTCGTCTAAATGTGCAAAATTTATCATTAATCGAATGCCAAGTACAAACATACTGATTAGCTCCGACGGTGAAGATGGATTGATTTCAATTCTAAGTACAAAAAACTTGAATTCAACTGGTATATGTACAGAAGAATTGCCATTGACTTTTATCTTTTTTCGTAGCTAAATGGTGCTGCCACTGTTATATACAAGTATCCTGAAGTAGGGTTCAATTCCCAGTCAGTAAAATGCTATTGTCTTTGAGTGGTTTCGATTTGGGACTCTGATCCTACGGTCGGTAAGAGAATCAAGAAATTAATTTAATAAAATGTATGGCTTATTTGAAAATGAAAACCACGTCTAAATGTGCAAAATTTATCATTAATTGAATGCCAAGTACAAACATACCATTTAGCTACAATTGTGAGGATGGGTTGACTTCAATTCTACGTATAAAAAATCTGAATTCAACTGGTTAATGTACAGAAGAATTGTCATTGACATTTGTCTTTCTTCGTGGCTAAATGGTACTGTCACTGTCATGCTAGGGTCCTGGACCAGGTGTCGATTCCCAGCTAGTCAGATGCTATTGTGTTTGAGCGGTTTTGCTTTGAGACTCTGATCCCGAGGTCGGTAGGAGAAACCACACGTTGATATACTATAGTATATGGCTTATTCAAGTATAAAGAAAACTTGTCTAATTGAGCAAAATTTATCATTCATCGAATGCCTAGTACAAACATACTAATTAGCTATGATGGTGAAGATGGGTTGATTTCAATTCTAAGTACAAAAAACCTAAATTCGACAGGTATATGTACGGAAGAATTGTCCTTGACGTTTATCATTCCTCATGGGAAAATGGAACTGCCACTGTCATACAAGTATCCTGGACCAGGGTTCGATTCCCGGCCAGATAGATGCTATTGTATTTGAGTGGTTTCGCCTTGGGACTCTGATCCAGGGATCAGTAAGAGAATCCAGACATTAATGGCATATATGGCTCTTTTGATATATATATATATATATATATATATATATATATATATATATATATATATATATATATATATACTGTATATATACATATATATATAGAGAGAGAGACAGACAGACAGATATATATGTATATGTATATATATATATATATATATATATATATATATATATATATATATGTGTGTGTGTGTGTGTGTATATGTACATATATATATATAGAGTGAGAGAGACAGACAGATATATATGTATGTATATATATATATATATATATATATATATATATATATATATATATATATATATATATATGTATATATGTACATATATATAGAGAGAGAGAGACAGACAAACAGATGTATATGTATTTGTATATATATATATATATATATAAATATATATATACAGTATGCATATATATATATCCTTATAAATATACAGAGAGAGAGAGAGAAGAGAGAGAGAGAGAGAGAGAGAGAGAGAGAGAGAGAGAGAGAGAGAGAGAGAGAGAGAGCGAGAGAGAGAGTTTCTACAAAGACGTAATACTTCCATTTGTTGAAAACATGTTTTCAATAATTTCATTATAATAAAACACTAATCCTTATTATAATCTCTCTATAAGGAGTTTTCAAGATCGAAATTAGAATGCTTACTATTAGAAAACCATTCGAATTCTATGTACATGTGGTTAGGCTTAGCTTCAATGACTACACAAACAGAATGATCCATGAAACTCTACACAAACTAACTCGAGAGAAAATTTCGATTATATATGGTAAGAGTTAGTTTTAACGACCACCGAAGTTACTCTTTTACAAAGGGGTATATCTGTGGGAGGAAATTCGACCACTGGAAAACAGGCAGAGGCAGAGAGGTAGAGAGAAAATAAAAAATGAAACTGCTGCTAAAAAATGTTGTTTGATGAATGGTGCGCTTGTGTTCGAAATAAAAATTTAACACCCTTTCAATACTGGGATACCAATTAACCTCAACAACAATTTAAGGAAAAATAGGAGAGTTCTTTATAGCAACATAAATATACACGAGTAATGCTGATTCTGCCATTTCAGTTTACAAATACATCTAAATACGTCTGCCTTAACAAACTCTCTCTTATTTTGTTAAAATGGTTTTGAAAATTATAATGTTATCTATCCTAGATATTAGATATTCGAAAATAATTTTAGAAACTATTCATTAGCAAGTTACACAATTGCCTTTGCAACTGGTAGCTTTGCTTATTCTATTTGATAGTTAATTTCACTTCACAAACGGCAATTTTATTCACAAGGTTCGATCAACAGACTCTTTCATCTAAAATCCTTTCGTAAGTTCTTGCTCTAATATTCTTGCATTATTATTTGAAGTAAAGAGTGATATTTCATTTCGATCTTGTAGCCACATCAACATTAATTGTTTTTATGAAATCAAGTCATTTAAAGGTGGGAGGAGGCGATGGTGGCTGGTACAACACAGACATACACTACCGGGGTCTAGCGATGGCAGGCAGGGCAGCCGGTCGGGACTAAGGTCCACCCCAAAGACAAAGCAAAGTCCTTCAAAAGAAGGCAACCATGTTACCCCATACGAATTGGAAAAAGGCAAGCTAATAGATGATGATTCCTTCTCTTGGACATCCGCAAAAAAAGAGGCGTTGAGAACCAATCAATCAGTCAAAAGTAAACGTTCCTTTGATTATGATTATTATTTGACCTCTTTGTTTTCTTTTATAATATTCCTAGAGCATTTTACGTTCATCAGCATTTATCTTGTTTTCAGGAATTAGATCACTGTATGCCGCCATCTAAAAATCAGTTCTCTGTCCATTAGTATCCACACACGGGGTCCTGGATAATTATATCTTGTCTCCTTCTGATTCCTTAGTTGCACAAGCTCTTAATGTAGACATTTTTTGCTCTACAATATTTAATAGCATTATCTATTTCCTTTAACTTATAGGGTACAGTAAAAGTTGTATTCACGAAACATTCATTTATTTGTATTTATTATGGAAGGGACTTTTTACAGGATTCTGTAAGAAAATATAAAATTGGTAGAGCTATCTACCAAACAGACAGATGGTTAAGTATTGGAATTATAGTACAGCATATCTAAATATAAGCACTGTAGTATAAGCATCATAGAGAATAAAAAAGGACAAAAGAATTTGTAAACCAGAATACAAGTTTTCATGCTAAGACCAGAGGATCCCTCAAAAGTGGAGATGGTTAGGTTGAACTTGAACTCCAAAAATAAAAACTTATAAGAAAAAAACGTCACCTAGAAAGTACAACTACTCCAAAGTCAAAAAAGCAAATAATGAGGAAAGTTTGACCAAATCCAAGTAGGTTTCCTCTAGAGCAGTGGTTCTTAACCTAGGGTACCAGTACCCACAAGGGGTACAAAACCTTAAACGTGGGGATACGAGACTTGATATTCAGTACGACGGTCCTGAATTTTTACCTTGGAAAAGTAAAACATATTTTCCTAATTTTTCTCTCACGCTAATTGTTTCAACTACTGTACTTTTGTAAAACTAATGCTGTAAAAAGTTGTCTTCCATTTTCTATCACATATATTTTTTATGTATTGTAAGGTTTGTGTTTATTTTTAGCGTTGGTACTGGCTCTGATCCTTAGCTTCCGAAGTTCAGTCACATGTGTTCTGGGTTCTCACTGAGATTGAGATGAACCTTACCTCATGTGCATTTGAAAGGTGTTGCATGTACACTATAATGTGTGTAATTGAGTCGGTAGGAAGAGTGCGAATTGTCTGCATTTAATTTGATTCTGCTTAAGTGCTTGCTAGTATTAACATAAGTTACTGCTGCATATTGCATTGTGTCACACTGGTGACCCTGGGGTGACTGTTCCTCGACGCCTTTTTTAGCCCACCACTATGTCCTATCAATTTTACAATGCCGCCCACCAAACCTGACTCTGACACACACCACTTCAATGAAACTGCCACCTTCACCAGCAAAGAAGCGATCCCCTGGTTCCAGCACATCGAATTTCAATTTTGCATCAAGGGTGTGACTCACTCAAGCCGCAAAGTAAACAGCGTCCTCGCCGCGATCCCTAAGGACACTCCCCAAAATCTCTGATTGGTTTTGCCCCTATAGCATATGATACCCTGAAAACATACCTCTTAGAGCAGCAATTACCATCGCTAGCCTCCGTATAGCCAACCTTTTTCACCTCTCTCAACAACCGTTGTGGGACCAAAAGGCTTCTATCACCATAAGGAAATGACCACTATCACTTACCTGCATCCTACCTCAGACGGCTTTCCTCGGAAAGTGAACCTACTTTATGCCCTTTGGCTACAATGCATACCCGAACCTGTCCATACCACCATCCTTAATGTCGATCCACTTGCTCTGAAGGACCAAATGAGCAAAGTTGATGTCTTTATGGACAGCCACTTCACCACCTTCAAGATCTCTATCAACGCTTCCACTCCTGACGAAGAGGACAACTATTCAACATTGACCAAAGCTGAGGTGAATGTGGTAGGACAGCGAGGCTCATCCCATGACATGGCGGAGCGCCTACAAAGCCCTTCTCCACGTACACATGCCACCCCTTTCTCACGCCCCAACAAATGACCTCTACAGCCACATACTTATGCCCATCAGACACACTTCTGCTACTACCACTCCAGATTCAGGGCTGCTGCAAAGAAATGTGCAGACAGGTGTCAGTGGCCAAAAATTTGCAAGTAGGCCATCGCTTGTAGCCATGCAGTTTCTTGTTGACATTGGTACTTGCCGTTCCCTTCTACCAAAGACATTCTTCATAACACAACTTAGTCCTTTTAAGCTTGCTGACGTCCGCCTGGTAGCTGCCAGCTGATCTGAGATTCTCACCCACGGGTAGAAGATACACACACTATTGTTTGTGTGCACTAAATACCATTGGAAATTCCTCATTGCCGATGTAACACTGCCCCTACTTGGTGCGGATTTCCCCGCATATTTCCACCCCCTGGTTAATGTGGCATATTGACGCTTAGTCAACGCAGACTCATACTCTTTAACACCTCAAGATGACAGAGACCCCTTTGTTTGCCTGAATCAGGTATCTGGCTGTGGATTATTTGGCAGCCGCTAAGCAAACGTTCACCAAAATGGAAGAAATGAGACTTGGCCAAGTGGCCTCAAGCCATTGATCATCACCCTTGCCCATCGTCCTGAAGAGGGAGGGCTCCCTGTTCCCTTGTGGGGACTACAGGCATCTGAGCATGCAGACAGAACCAGATCACTACCACCTCCCCAACATCACCGACGTTACCTCCTACTTGTACAAAGCGTAGGTTTTCTCCACTCTCAACCTCTTGAAGGGGTATTATCAGGTAACCATGAAACCAGATGTCATCCCAAAGACTGCTATCACCACCCCCTTCAGTATATACACATTCAATTACTCTATTTTGCCTTCGCAGTGCTCGGGCCACATTTCAACGCCTCATGGATGGCATGTTAGTGGATGTCCATTTCTGCATATGTTACCTGGACAACATATTTGCATTCTCTTGCTCCAAAGAGGAACACCTCCATCACCTATGCATTATTCACGACAGCAAATTTACTTCTGAGAAAGAGAGTAGGTTTTCTTCAATTGCGCAATGGCTTATAGAGAAAGTCTTTTAAGATTTTGGCTATGAATCTATTCTGAAAAAAAAAAATGTTTTAATTCTTTCTTTCTACCTTGTTTCGTTCTCCTGTCTGGTCTTAAGCTGCTGATTCTCATCTTAATTTGTTGGATAGGAACTTATGGTCTATCAAATTTCTTATACCTTATCTGGATATTAATCTCTGCCACCATCATTCAATTAGTTCATTAGGCATATTGCATTAGTATTTCCATAATTCTGATCATCTTTGACATTCAGATCTTCCCCGACAGTTCCATCCTGTTCGTAATACTAGGCATGTAGTGCATTCTAATATTCAAGCCTTCCCAACCATGAGGCTCAATACTACACAGTATTATAGAAGTTTTATTCCAGCAGTAATCAAGTTGTGGAATGATCTTCCTAGTCGGGTAGTTGAATTGATTGAACATCGAAAGTTCAAACTTGCAGCAAATGTTTTTATGTTTTTATGACATAAGTCTTTTTATAGGATATATATGAAATATCTGTTTTGAGGTTGTTACTGTTTTAAAAACAAATTTATTTTAATTGTTCATTATTTTTCATATCTTTTGTTTATTTCCTTTCTACGCTGGGCTATTTTTCCCTCTTGCAGCCCGTGGGCTTATCGCATCTTACTTTTCCAACTATGGTTGTAGCTTAGCTAGTGATAATAATAATAATAATAATAATGATAATGATAATGATAATGATAGTCCGGTACAACGAGTGTACCTTTGTTTCCAACGAAATATCGTTCTTAGTCCACTGCATCATTCCTGAAGGCATCCACTGCCTCCCTGAGATGGTATCAGATATACAGAACTTCCCTAACCCCTCAACCGTCAAAACACTACAAGAATTATTAGGTATGATAAACTATTATCAGCACTGAAAACTTTATCAGTCATTTTACCTGATTCTGAGTATTTTTCTACTTTTAAGATTTTAAAGTTTTAAAGAAACACATGTTTAATAGATAAGATTTAGATATCTAATTATCATTGGTTTTAAATTCTGACTTATTATTTCATCATGAGATTTTACATACATACATACATACATACATACATACATACATACATATATTATCTCCCAAATTTATTCGGACCAGCTCTGTAGAAAACAAGTTTGACTCATTTGGCTAGTAAAACAGCATTCATTTAATACTAATTATCCAGTTTTTAATCATTATAATTTTTGAATAATTTTAGCTATAACGTCAAACGTGTTCATGAGATCGAAAGAAGTTGTGATTCAGCGAAGATTTGATACTGAAATGTGTTGCTTAGTTATTTCTGTAAATATATTTTGTAGGTTTCTACGTAGTTATTTTTCCCATTGGAATTTTAGCTACCTGTAAATTCTGAATCACAAACACACATCTCAGATTATACAGTATGATTTATATTAGTCTATTCCTTCTACGGAACCTTCAAATCAAGAAAATATATATTGGAAATAGTGGATGCTCCCCAGAGAACAGGAACAGTGCAGTTATTTTATTAAGGTGTCTAAAGGTTAAAGGTGTCTGGTTTCAGTTCCAGTTCCATCAGAATAGATGCTCACCAGAACGTCAGCCGGGCAAGCCCAACCGCCCACTGTTGTGCCCTACCACAGCAGTAGCCTCCCCAGTAAACAGTTAACTCACGGCCCTGGGCGGGGATCGATCTCTTGCCACGCGAATGCGAGGCAAACACGTTACCACTGTACTAGCTAGGAGGATAGTACCTTGAAAACATAACAGCATCAATTATTATATCATTACACCAATTTATTTTTTTTTAATTCCTCAATATTATCATGCATCTAATCATCAGTATATTTGATCATGGCAAAGACACGAAACTCTGGCTATTGCAACCTATTAGGGAATTTCACTTTAGTAGAAAGTCCTTTAGCTTTCATTAGCTTTTGAAGTTGACGTGATCGTATATTTTAACACGTGCGTCAAGAAAGATATAGTGATCTTAATATTTTGTTTGATAGTATATTGTAGTAAAGTGTTGATGAAAATCCACTTCTTAATTAGAATAACAATACTTTTTGATTTACTCTCATTCTTAGTATTAAACATATCCCATCGTCAGTAATGCCTATTTCCCTTTTATTATAAAAATATCTTATCACTTAAAAAGTAAAGCTAAGAGAAAGATAGAGGGTGCTTTATGGTAATAAGTAAAAACTCAATGACAATTATCTCTGTTTTAAAGATGCCAATTTTTAGAGAATGTTTTCAAATTTTTTGGATTGCATTTAATCACTTTAATAAGTGTCGTAACAATCAGAATAAACTCGTAAGATGATAATATGTAAGTTTTTTTATATCTTCTCTTATGTGTTCTTTGGAATTCCTATAATACACAGTCCGACTTACTTTGGGTCTCAATCTGATAATCAACTCTACGACAAACTTTGAATTCTTTCTGTTGCTATACGTTAATCCTCATTATCTTCAATAAAACATAAATTGCCATTTCTTTAGATTTCTTTATTATTCCTAAAACTTTACGTTAAAATTATTAAATAGCCTTAGAGTTTTAATCCTTGTAATTGTTCCGTGAAAATTTAGGGATTAAGATGAAGAATTATCAACATTGATTATACAGATGAAAATATGTAAAATTTAAAGAATTTTCTGTATAGTTTTAGAGACAAATCACCATACAGCTCTTTCAAAAGTATCACAGTTCTATGAGAACAAATCTGAATAAGAAAAAATGTGAAACCTTCCCAAAATCGACATCGAAAAAATCCCTGACAATCTCCCAAACCACCATTCCATTTGAGAAAGTCATTAGCATTAGCTTCATAAAGGGTAGAGGGAAGGGGAAGAGAAGACCAGGAATAAGTGAGTTGGTCTGAAAATTCCGAGAGTGGGTTGCTGGTAAATGAACGGTCGATGAGAGCTTACTCTCTCAAAGCGAAATAACGCTAAATGATACTCTCCCGCCACTGTAACCTGGAATCAGGCTTCGCTATATATCATATTGTTTCTGGAATATAAAGCATTAGCGTCCATGCTTCTCAGTGGCTATGCTCCACTTAACCAGTGAATATTCATGGCCTGTCAGTCATGCATAAATATATATATATACATATATATATATATATATATATATATATATATATATATATATATATATATATATATATATATATAAATATATATATATATATACATATATATATATATATATTTAAAGATATATGTATATATATGTGTGTGTATATATGTATGTATGTATATATATATATATATATAAATATATATATATATATAAATATATATATATATATATATATATATATACATATATATACATATATATATATATATATATATATATATATATATATATATATACGCAAAGGTGTGGCCCCGTACACGAGAATAAAAAGGAAAAGCAACTTTGAAAAGAAAAGAAGGAAAAAACATAAAGGACAATGATAGGATACACCAGCACAAAAAACTACAAAA
This sequence comes from Palaemon carinicauda, assembly GCF_036898095.1. Classification (NCBI taxonomy): domain Eukaryota; kingdom Metazoa; phylum Arthropoda; class Malacostraca; order Decapoda; family Palaemonidae; genus Palaemon; species Palaemon carinicauda. The sequence goes on from NC_090739.1 coordinate 51,018,030, forward strand.
TCAACTTTTAAGAGCTTTTAACTCAATACTTCTACATTTATCATCTCCACGACAGCCCTGTATGCCTAAACATTCTAACTGTTCTAGTGCCTTGTGGAGCCCAGTTGAAAGTTTGGCGAACTACTCTCTCTCTCTCTCTCTCTTGGGGAGTTCGAAGAGCATGCCCAAACCATCTCCATCTACCCCTCACCATGATCTCATTCATTTATGGCACTTAAGCTATATCTCTTATAGTTTCCTTTCTAATACTATCCTGCCATTTAACTCCCAATATTCTTCTGAGGGGTATGTTTTCAAATCTACAAAATCTGTTAGATATTGTTTCATTGTCATAAAAGGCCTCATATCCATACAGTAACTCCGATCTCATTAAACTGATATATAGCCGGATTTTTTTAGGTAATTTCAAAGGATTTGATTTTCAAATTTTTCTTAATGTAGCCATTGTCTGATTGTTTTCTTTTCAATTTTTCATTAAACTCCAATTCTAAAGATCCTGTATTAGAGATCATAGTTTCTAAATATTTAAATGATTCCACCTCATTAATCCTTTCTCCTTCCAATGATATTTCATCTTCCATTGCATATTCCGTTCTCATCATCTCTGTCTTTCTTATATTTATCTTGAACACAACATCATGTGATATTTCATGCATTCTGGTAGGCAAGCTTTGGAAGTCTTTTGGTGTTTTCCTAACAAGGACAGAGTCATCTGCATACTCTAGGTCCGCTAATATCCTATATGTATATATTTGATTAATGTAACAAACATTACTGATAAAATAAGTAGAACTTTTGTAACCATCCTCAAAGTATTGGAAATTCTTTAGTTCCTTGCATCAGGCTAAAAAGATAGATGATGAATAATATTTGTTTGAAAAATTCAATTTTTCATATAAACAGATAAAAGCAACTATAGAATATAGCTTTCATTCTTTGTTTATAGTAAAAAAAAGGAATATACTTATTACTGAAAATAAAAATACATAAGCATTTACATTCCAAGGCTCATTTGGCATTGTTGGCATGAACTGGTGAATGGAGGCAATCAAAAGGAAAAAGAAAAACTAACTAATAACCTTATAACTAAAACGGTATACAAAATGCTATTTTATGAATAACTAAATAGGCAGTATATTACCAATTAGTATTCATCTTATTTTACTATGCAGTATTAGGGTCCAGTTTGTTCATTAGATAATAGAGATTTTTCATAATATCTTGATGGTGAAGAAAATATTTAGTCATTAGGACCATTAAATCAATTTCCCTACTCTCATCTCATCAAGCTTTTTCCTCTGTTCCTCAAGATGATTTATCTTTCTTTCTTTTCTTTTCTTTCTAGTTCATGTATTGATCTGTTGAGCTTAGAGAGAAAGAATTCATCTTCATTTGGTAACCCTAGAACACCCATCAGTCCACCTTGGCTCCACAGTTACTCGAGGATCCAATCACTCTATGGAAATATGGCGTTCAATTTTGCTTTTCACTGACTGTATTTTTATGTTGGTGTTCAGTCGATTTGACTGGCAATATATTTAAAAGTATGAGTCCTTTTGGTAAATATGAATAACACCAATTACATAATATAGAGAATTGCATCATAGACAAAAAGCATCGAGTTTGTTTAACATTGCAGTTATGTATCCAATAAAACAAATAACAATTAATTTTTGCCTTATTCACATTCAAATTCATGATGATGATGATGATGAGAGAGAGAGAGAGAGAGAGAGAGAGAGAGAGAGAGAGAGAGAGAGAGAGAGAGAGAGAGAGAGAGAGCAAAACCGCTTAGAAAATATGTAAAATACAGAAATATTAGACAATGTGACAATGTTAAGACCTATTTGCAATCTATTGAATTTCCCTGGAAGTTTCATCGAGACGCTATTCTCTCTAACAGATGGGGAGGAGGGTGTTATATGTTTACTGGTACCTGTAAAACGATGATTGTCAATATATATGGTGTTAATCTCGTACTTACCAGTAGCAATCTTTCACGGAAATAATTGAGGTCTTTTTAAAAATTGATTTATATTGTGAATTAAAATCATTTCAGTACTTGAACCAATCTCATTTTAAAGGGTTAAAGGCCGCTCATGATTGGCAGAGGTAAGGGACAGTGACATCGCCCTATCAAGCAGGACAATGAATGCCCTAGAGACTGACCATATATCATATGATCAGCGCCCAAGCCCCATCTCCACCCAAGCTAGGACCAGGGAGGGCCAGGCAATAGCGGCAGATGACTCAGCAGAAAGACCTATAGGCTCCCCCAAACCCCCAACCATAGCTCGCAAGGATGGTAAGGTTGCAAACACTAAAGGCACTAACGAGACTGAGCGGGACTCGAACCCCCAACTGGCAAACACCAGGCAGAGGCGTTACCGATCATTTTAGAATTCATGAGATTTGTGAACTAAGGAAATTCTTTCCTACTTCTTTGATGATCATTTGTTGACAATCAGACGCGTTGAATGTATCGTAATTGTGATGTTCTACAACTCAGTCATCAAACTGGCTACTTTTTTAACAACTCTTCTTTAACAAGAGTCATATTAACTTGTCATAATGCTATGGTTGTGCTAAAACCACTAATATTACAAAATAATTCAGTATTTGCTTAAAGAAGTTATGACACCACATGATGTTAAACTTCCGTTACCAAAAATATTTTTTGTTAATCAAGCCTAAGAATCGCTGTCGAAGCATGGCAGGTGTTAGCAAAACAAAGAGCAATCAATGCAAGTGGTGACAAAATTAAGAAAGAACATTATGCTTCCTTCATGTCCATTTATTGCGTTCCACATACTGTATGTTATGAGTATAAGGAGAAAGGCCAGTAGATATGATCAGTCTCTAGAATATTGTTCTGTCCCTTGTCTCTGCCATTCATGAGAGGCCTTAAAACTTTTCAAAGACATCTTAGATCGTAACGTAGTATCAATGTCTTTAACATACAAATGAAGGCAAATGGAGCTATATTTTTGCAGAATAATACAATTCGATATTTTTTTTTTATGTATTATAACACGCCCGAGAAGCTGTTGGTTAAGATTCAATACATTATAAAAAATATCATCTTCAATTCCCAGAAGCAAAGAAAACGTAAAAGATGGTGGTAAGTGTCGTGGTTTGTGAAAGTCAGTGACAGACGTTTTGCCAGTGAGGCGCCTCTCCTGTATGGGGGACGGAATAGTTGACACGAAATTATAGTTGGTTATGAATGTATACCAATAACCATCTTGTTATTCTCTGATCCTCCATATTTGGAGAAGGCTTCTATGGAAATAATCACTATACCGAGAGAGTAAATGCAATCTACGGTGCATTTTATCAGTTATTTAAAATGGCATCGTTATTTCAGGATTATTACAGATTTCACAAGGAACAGTAAAAATAATTTAGTTCTGATTCAAACAGTTGATAGTACGACTAATAATTCTTATATTTTTGGACCAAGAAAACCTCACATTGTTAGGTAGTAGGTTAGCCAAGATACCAGCTGTCCGTAGAGAAACTACAGCTAGAGAGTTATTGGATCCTTTGACAGGCCAGAGAGTACAACATTGGATCCCTATCTGGTTACGGCTCATTTTCACTACGCCTACACATACACCGTATAGTCTGGCCTATTTTTCTTTTTTCTTTTTTTTTAATTTTCCTCTTTTCTTGTACACCTGGCAACACTAAGGTGACCGAAAAATTCTTCCTCACTCTGGGGGATAACTACTGCACTGTAATTGTTCAGTGGGTGCTTTTTACTTGGTAAGGGTATAAGAAGTTCGTTAGCCATGGTAGGCAGCTCTTATGGCAGGCCCTTTGCGTCAATAGGCGTAAGAGGAGATGATGATGATAGAAGTACACTCCAAAATCATACCATTGTTCTCTAGTCTTTAGCAGTGTTATAGCCTCTACACCGTAGTCTTCCACTGTCAAGTTTATTTATTTCCTTTCTTCACTAGGCTATTTTCTCAGTTGGGGCTCTTGGGATTATAGCATCCTGCTTTTCCAACAAGGGGTGTAGCTTAACTAATAATAATAATAATAATAATAATTTAGCACATAAGTGTAAGCGTCAGTTTAATCTGTTATTCATGCTACGCTGATTTCCTAACAATATATTCTTAATTATATGTGTGAGAGAGTTGCTTTTTGACACAGAAAATGCCAAAAACTATGATACATTATCATAATACGTACGAAAACACTTTGAAATCTAATAAAACTCCCCTTTGGTATACTCGATATGCATTAACGATTATTGGATGTAATTGTAATGGTAAGTTGTGCAATGGTCGTCTAATTACAAATGCAATTCCGCTAATAGTTTGCAAGTGATCCCTGTGCGAAGATTTTGTTAATATCATTATCTCTAGTATGCTGTCACCCATATTCCATTCCCTTCCATAATTATGTAAATTACTATATAATCTCGTACCTATGAACTTTCATCCGAACCAAAACCGAGATTTTCCTGTGGTTAGCATAGAAATTTAATATGAAATTTTATCCAACTTTTACAGTTGGAAAATTTCTAATGGTTTTGCTATTTGTTAATATTTTACGGTTTGAAAACTTTTCATTAAGAATATTGCATCTAGTCTGAATAATATAGATCCTTTTACATGATTCAGGAAATTAAAAACGTTAAATTACAGTTTAATATTTACTTGAAAGCTCTGACAAGTCTTATTTCTAATTTGTCTTTTATTGTTTGGCAATGAATGACGGGAGAACGCATTATTTCAAATAATTCCGCAATAACCCCAAACTTAAGAAAGATCATCTCGTAATGGTTTCCAGTCTAAATTGACGGGAATTAAGGGAAAAAAACTAAATCCTCCTTCAACGATAA
>NC_090739.1:51037887-51040387 GCF_036898095.1 Palaemon carinicauda
TCTTCAATATTTTCTTCATTTGAAGAAAAAATTGTATAGAAATAGTCAATACCAAACCTCGTGGTTTGCACTTTAAGATGAGAGTTATCTTCTATCTACCAAAAGTTCGATCTTACCTATTGAACAACATACATTCTTGTAATGATTGTGTTGGATGATACCTTTATCCAAGGAAAGATAGCTTCACCCTCTATGTGATAATTAAAATATGTTTTTCCTTTATAAAGTGCTTCCCTTATCCATCAGATACATTCCGTATAAACTTCAGATATTGTTATCTTATTTGAGAGGGCAGTTCCATTGTTTTGGAAACAAGAAACAAACATCTGAAGATTCCAGAATAATTATGAACATACATTGACGAAAGTTCACTTGTGCATGTCTCAAAACACAATTTCCTCGGAAATTTACCAAAATTAAGCTTGCGCTTAAACTCCTATCAAATTATCTTTCGTTCTGATTAACTCAACATTATAGCTTGGGCTATAAGTTGTATTTTATAAGTGGATTCTCTCTCACAGGATGACTCCAGGCAACTTACGGTTAAGGAAGACCCCTTTTGGTTCTGTTTTTTTTTTTTTTTTTTCAGAATGTACATTGAAGTAAACCTAATTGTGAAAGCAGCCACCAAGTATTGATATTTGCCGGAACCAGACGCAGAAAATTTGAATTAATTCGTTTTAGTTAATCAAAACTTTAGTGAGGACATATATGACTAAAGCAGTTAGGAAATACAATAGAAAAACAAAGATGATAAATGCAATATTTCTGACTTGTATATAGCTATTTTATTTTATTGGATAGTTTCACATTCAGCACTAAGAAAGGATTTGCACACAGTACATATGGGATCCCCTCTCCTCTATAGTTATAAACTGTAGCTATATAAATGTAAAATCTGACGGTAATAAGATTATTCAAATTCGATAATTTATAAATGAGAAATATTTGGACACACTAGCATTATCCGAAATATGGTTAAATAACTTTGACAAAGCTAAATTAACCCCCTCCCCCCCCACCCCCCCACCCCACCCCCACACACACACACACGCACATTTCATATTCCGAGAAACGGCGGATCTGGTAGAGGTGTCGGACTCTTTATTCATAAGGGTTACTCAAATCTCAAGCTGTTAAAAAGAACTTGTGTAACAAACTTTGAATATATACAAATAAGCTTTATGCAAAAAAAAAAAATATTCTTTATAATAGTTTATAAACCTCCGAGAACAGATACTGCATCTTCTTTAAAGAATTTAGAGTACTCATTATGATGATTATCATGGAAGAAATGAATTAGTGATTTGTGGAGACTACAATCTTGAGGCTTTAGCATTTAGTGAGTTATTGGAATCATATCGATTCGTGAATAATATTGACTGTGCAACTACTTTGACTGGGCATACATTAGACCTAGTTTTAAGTGATTTAATGGAATAACATTGTATCTGATATAAATGTAGAAGAAAAATGCACTATTTCTCCAGTCCACAAACTTATTACGTTTAGACGACCTCTACAGAAACTCGCAGTGGTGAAGAAAATAAACTTTAGACATAAATCAAACTTATCTCCTTTTGCATTCATTGAAGGAGTTACAAAGAAGATAAATTATGCTATCAGCATTCCCTGCGATCTTGATAACCAACGTTTGTTGGGCGCTACGTGTGTTGACTACTTTATGGCCATATATAATAGGGTGAGTAAAAGTGATATGATACCATGTGTCCACTGATGAAAAAGACTATAATTGTTAAAGACCGATCTCTTTGGTTTGATGGGGAGGCTTTAAAAAAAAAAAAAAAAAAAAAGACGCATAACAAAGAAAGTGGAATCGGTTAAAAACTGAAATTATATGGGTAGAATACAAAACTGCAATGTGCCAATATAATTACCTACTAAGAAGGAAGAAAGCGAATACTATAGGAGAAAGATCTGTGAAGCAGCAACAGACATAAATAAGTTATATCGTCTTCTAAATGGTATAATGGGAAATGTAAATAGAAAAAAAGGCTACCAGAGGTGTACAGTGACCAGGAGCTAGCAAATAATTTTCTAGTATTCTTTTAAAACAAAATAGAAAATATAACTAGGTCATTTGCAAATATTCAACATCAGGTTAATGCTGTACCAGATACACAAATTCAATTGTATAACACAAGACGACATCACAAGGATTATCAAGAAAGTAAAGAAAACAAACTGTGCGATCAATCCAATGACAATATCTTATGTAATTGGAGAAAGAAACCTATCTAGTGTATTTGATATAATTATGAGAATAGCCAATATAAGCATCGATAAGTGTAAGTTTCCTAAATATACGTACAAAAACCCATCAAGGTACTAGAACTGGACGTCAAAGATATTTAAGAGAATTGCTACATGTGCAGCCAACAAATTGTGTTGACACGAGAATAGTTACTGATGGTTTCAAATTATTTGATCCTAGATATATGTCTAAAGCAGGCTCTAGATAGAGCCTTTAAGGATGCGT
>NC_090739.1:51045387-51067887 GCF_036898095.1 Palaemon carinicauda
TATGAAAAGCTTTAAGTGGGTTATATAATCTTTTACGGGTAGTGTAAAAGCTTGTTTTGGTAAATTGACTGAAGATTTAGCTGCAGCATCCACTTTTTCATTTCCCATAAACCCAACATCCGCAGGAATCCAACATATTTCTATATTTACCTTGCGGAAGAAAAACTCTTTTATTTGCAGTACCAATTGATTCTTATGAGTGTAATCCTTTAGAGTTTTTATACCACGTTTCGAATCAGCCTAAAGCATAAACTTATGATTCGTCCTATCTTCAATAGATTTAATACTCAAAATTGCTAATAGTCTGGCTGATAATTCGGAGGTGAATACCAATGCTTCACTGGGTAATGAGAGCTGACTAATTTTTGTCTGAGGACACTACAGCACAGCCAGCACCCATTGCTGATTTAGAGCCATCAGCATAATTAGCATAATGAGGTCTTTTCCTTTGAATATGTTCCAAGGTATATTGTTTATGGTGATTAGGAGTATAATTATATTTCTTTGACAGATGGTAAAGATAAGAGCATATTCTTGTTTTCTTTAAGGTCTAAGGTAGAGCAAATAGAGATGGTTGAATAAAGTTCATTCTCATGTTTGTATTATCGTAATAGCTTATTTGCTCTTATTAGGAATGATGGTTCATGGTTGATTATCAATATGTCACTGAGGTCGAATAGCTTCTTTATGGAAGGATTAGTGGAAAGGATCTTTAATGCAATTCGCATGGTTACAAAATCTCAATGTGGGATGAGGGTGGTTCCCCACTTTCACGTAGCACTGAGATATTTCGGGAAGATTTAAAGGCTCGGCTACATAGTCTTAGACCTTGAGTATGTATTGGATCTAGAGACTTCAAAGTAGCTATTCTCGAAAAATCAAAGATTTTGCAAAAGGTTTGTTTTCACCCCTGTCGAAGTTTATTCACTTTTTGAGGAAATTCACACAAAAACACCTGTACTGATTTGTCCCAAACTGGCAGTCATGTTGGGTATGACCCAAGGATGAATAGGTAACATTTTAGATAAATTACCTCAAAGTACATGTACGCAGCAGTACTTGTAATATAATCACAACGTTCAATGGAAAACATTTTGTAAGTTTATTTTTACGTGCAAACAACATTACGCAAAAACTACAGAACCAATTTCAACGAAAATTGGTAAACATGAGGGGTATGACTCACGAACAAATCCATTAACTTTTAAGAAAATTCATAGAAGTACAAGTACGCAGTGGCGTTCAGAGTAAAGTAAGACTGCTTGGCGTGGTGAAGGAATGCTCTCTACTGAGTGCCTCTCTAGTTATATTTGAAATGTATAACGAGACTTATGTATTGAAGATCAGCTATTGTTAGACTTCTATTAAAATATAACCTTTAAAAATACATTAGTATCTTAATGCCAGGTTTATTAAGAAAAAAGAATCAGGAAATTGTAAGAATATATTTGAAAGTAATATTAATCATCTTTTCTATAATATCGTATCTGTATTTGAACAGTACAAGGGTTCCCAAGCTATGGGTCACGACCCATTTAAGGGTCGCAGAAAGATTTATTTGTGTCGCAAGGAGGCAAGGCGATTGCAAGTACAGTTAGAATCAAAAGAACGCAGACACTCAAGGGAAATCTACCGTCAGATGTCTCTAGTGTTCCCAGGACAAAACCGACTAGTTGTTGCTTTTTTTACTGCCAATTTTACGGAATGGGCGGAGCCTTCTCTAACCTTAGCAAACCATACAGTAAAGGGCTGTGTTTGTTAGCAAAAGCATACAAAAGTTACAAATCGCATTGCCATATTTCCATACTTTATTATCATTTGACGTCTCAACTATCCACTGCAAATACAAAACACAAACAAAGACACACACACACACACACACACACACATATATATATATATATATATATATATATATATATATATATATATATCATTATTTTTCGATTACTACTTTATCATAGGTGGAGCCAAGTGGACACTCTCTAGGGAAGGGTAGGTTGTGGGGGAGTCTCCTCTTCACCACCCCTTGCCCGGGCAGTCCGATACTGAGGAAATAATTATTCACGCTCAGTTGCAGCCTTCAGGTGAGAACGTTGTGGGCGTGGTTTAACTGTATCGTTGCGGGAATGGAGTGATTTTATTCGTAAGGTTTGAACTCACAGGCGACTGGACAGCTCGAGACCTGTTCAAGCAGGCCTCAATGTATGTTAGGTGTCTTAGACGTGGCCTGCAGGCTTATCCTCAGTCTATGGTTAAAAGTCGCAGTAGAAGAATCCATTTAGTTGGCGAGCATTATGTCAGACATCTGAGTAGATAAAAGATTTTGGTACGAATTCGTTGATGTATGCAAGTCTATCCCTTGGTGATACAGCTAGGGTTGCCAGACGTCCTGATTTTGCGAGACATGTCCCGAATTTGATCCTTTTGTCCCGTGTCCCAGACTAGGCCCTCACGGGATGCCCTTTTGTCCCGTGTCCCAGACTAGGCCCTCACGGATGCCCTTTTGTCCCGCATTTAGTTCATCATAAAAAAATATATATAAATAAATAGAAAAAATATCAACAAATTAAAATCCATACCTCAAGATATAACGTAAAATGGTGATTCTTTCTTGAAATTACGATGATGATAATATAAATTGAATAACCGAAACATGTTACTAAAGGTTTACTGTTTACATAAAGCAGCCAATCGTGTTTGCAACCTGTTAAATTGGTTGGCACCAGGTGAGTGCTGACTATTGAGTAGTAACATACTATGACATTTCATTTTACCCTCCATACCAGAGTGCCATTACTGCTTGATACAGCCTACTTTTTTCCTCTTTAAAACAAAGTGTATCCAGCCCAAGATGTCAAAAGGTAAATGTGGACATTTATCAAACAAGGAAGGAATAGCTTTGAAGCAACCTGTGGTTTATGCCATTGCAATTTCAGTATTGAACATGGCGCGAAGAATGATATCACGATACACATTGATTCGGCAAAGCACACAGAAAGCATTTCCTCCACTTCAAAAGATGATAAAATAACAAACTTCATTATCAAGATAAATACAGCAAACTTCATTATCAAGATAAATACAACAAACTTCATTATCAAGAAAAACACAGATAGAGAAAATAAGATATTACCAGCATAAGTAGCCATGGCCTTTCATATTGTTTGCCATCATTCAATTCAAACGATTGTACAAATGTACTACTACCATTATTATTATTATTATTATTATTATTATTATTACTAGCTAAGCTACAACCCTAGTTGGAAAAGCAAAATGCTGTAAACCCAATGTCTCCAAAAGGGAAAATAGCCCAGTGAGTAAAAAAGGAAATAAAGAAAAATTACAAGAAGTTTAAGACCAATAACATTAAAACAAATCTTTCATATATAAACTATAAATACTTGAAAATAACAAGAAGATAAAAACTTCAAAATAACAAGAGGAAGAGAAATAAGGTAGGATAGTGTGCCCTTGTGTACCCTCGAGCAAGAGATCTCTAACCTAAGACAGTGGAAGAACATGGACAGAGGCTATGGCAATACCCAAGACTAGAGAACAATGGTTTGATTTAGAAAGTTTTTATGTCTTTGCATGTACACCCAGCAACAAAACCGGTGTCGCCTCGCCAGACCCGGCTTTGATACATCATGCCCTTCTTGCCCTGAAAGGTGGCCTGACGTTTAAACAACCAAGACATCCTTAGGATCACGGTCTACTGTGGTTAGGATGGTTGGAATGTGAGGAGGAGGGAATGTACCGATATCAATCAAAGAAGTGCGAGGATTAATGATATATATATATATATATATATATATATATATATATATACTGTATATATATATATATATATATATATATATATACTGTGTATATATATATATATATATATATATATATATATATATAAGATAGAGAGGTCTTATCTCTTATTCTTTTAAGAAATGCTATCGTTTTCGAGAATAGTTATCGAAAAATATAATTGCACTAATATATTTGAATTCCTTATTACATTTTTATATGGAACATCCTAAAATATTGTGGGAACTGACTATTCCAATTAATATTCGTTAGAATGATATATCCTTTGTTTGGATTATCCTAACAGCTATTATCTCTCTCTCTCTCTCTCTCTCTCTCTCTCTCTCTCTCTCTCTCTCTCTCTCTCTCTCTCTCTCGCTCTCTCTCTCTCTCTCTCTCTCTCTCTCTCTCTCTCTCTCTCTCGTTCAAGAATAAGTTAGACAAGATCATAAATGCTTAAACTAAATCGCTCTACCAAAGAGCAAATGGAGTATGCGGATGGACTAAAAAGTCATTGAGACATCCAAAATCCTTGTAGCACTCTCTCTCTCTCTCTCTCTCTCTCTCTCTCTCTCTCTCTCTCTCTCTCTCTCTCTCTCTCTCTCTCTCTCTCTCTCTCTGTATATATATATATATATATATATATATATATATATATATATATATTGCCTGTATCCAATATTTTATGTTATTTGGATGTGCCCAAGGATCACACCAAACCGCTAACTACTTTGCAAGCTTGTGTTGGATTTTTATTACTTTTGGGTGGAGATCCCATGTTCCAAAGATGTTCAGTGACCACCTAAAAACAATGTTAGAACGATATAAGACCGTTTTCATTGAGAGTTGGAATAATTAATATTAAATGTTATCAATAAGGGTAATATCATCATCATCATCACTCTTTAAATGTCAATAAGCAAACCTCGTAAAGCCATACATTAAGATCACCCAATTGCCACCTCTCCACCATCATCATTATATCCTTCTAACCCCATCCCCACATGTTCGAGGTATAAAGGTCTCAGTGACAGTTATGAGATCCTTCTGGTGGAAGTTTTTCAGTAAAGGAAAAACAAAATACTAAGGAGACAATATTTCATATAGTTTGCTTTCTATGTGTTTACAATTATTTCAAAACTATAAATAACGATGTAAATATGCAAAAGACTGATTGAACAGATATCGAGAGTAATGGATTTCTTGAAGAGCTTATCGGGGGAACACCTATAAGGTGTTGGACATCTGGTCATAAAACGACAAATGAAATCGTGTAACACTACGATGAGTCAATGCTAAGGAAATATTTCCTTTTGCCTTGGGGACAGTGAAGCCAGCTAGACTCGGACCTTTGAGCATTGAGCAATTATTGTCACCAGGGAAGGGGGTTTGTTTGGAAGTGAGCGACTTGCCCAGATAATTTGGTTGATTCATTCATTCATTAGGAGTTTTTTGTCATCCTGACATCTAAGGTTATTGACGCCGAATCAGATAATTTGAGTAAACAATGTGTTGATAGTATAATCTTTTATACCCTACATCCTATATACATCGCTATAATAATACCCAAATGAACACTTTCATTGCATGTCATTTCACATATTTTATTATCACCAATCACTTCTGAAACAATATAAACTATGTTAACTGATGATGCATTTTAAATCTCCAACCTAAAACTAATATTATTGATATAGCAAATAATAATATTTTCTCTAAGAGGGCCCGAGCCAAGTAGCCCGTGACAAAAGCTGACCCCAACCACACCGAGCTACATGGCTCATGATCGAAATCCAAGGAAAACTGAAATCAACAACTAAACCTTTAAACCTCATTACCTTCGAAATTTTGAACAAAGGCCACTTATTAATGATTGGTGATCCATTAGGTGTTATTTGAAACGATACTTTATTAGCGCCTATTTATAATACGTATGGTGTGCATGTATGTGGAGAGAGAGAGAGAGAGAGAGAGAGAGAGAGAGAGAGAGAGAGAGGGGGGGAGGGGGGAACTTCTTAGGAATATGCAAACGAATGATATATCCGTGTTATGAATATTAATATGAATAGTCAGTTCCAATATTGTTCAAGAAAATTTTATATAGAGATAGGATAGGAAATTTCTAATAAAAACTGATAAAATCTCTTGATGAATTAGTTTCGAAATAATATTCAATTACATTTATTAAAAGAATAAAAAATTTCTCTCTTTTCATATATATTTCATTCATCATAGCATTTCTTTTGAGTGATATCGGTAATTTCCCTCCCCCTCCATTCGAACCATCGTAACGATGTCTCGGTTGTTTAAATTCGGCCACCTGTCAGGGCAAGAAAGGCATGATCTCTCGAAGTCGGGTCTGGCCAGGCGACACCGGTTTTGTTGTTGGGTTTAGCTCCAGTATGGGAACATATACAATCTTCTTGTCTAGTGTTGAAAGACAAAGGAGTAAACATTTACAACGTGATTTTTTGCCTGTGGTCAACTATTAAAATCCTTCTTGGTCAACAAATGCAGAACAAACGACATGAATGGATGACCGAGATGTCTCATGAAAGATGGTTTTCCATCCTTGAGCAGTTAGACTTCAAGGAATAGTATTTTGAGATATCCATTTTGTGTGAATATCTATTCAATATTCCTGCTCATAATGTAAATGGGGTTCTCTGATGACTGTTCAATGGACAGACGAGAGGAATAAGTTAGATGTGTCAACTATAGATGCTATTTTACAATGTAAATGGAATATAAATTTACATTGCAAAGAATTTTACAGACATGATTTTCATATGAAAAAGTTGATTTGTTTCATAAATATTGATTGCTACTTTTCCAAATAAGTTTCGATTTCTTAAGTTTTTCTTGTAATTTGCATTAAATATTAATTTTCCTAGTTTTGTTCCTTCATATCCCAATAAAATACTATATATTTTTCGATACGTCTCTAGATTTTTATATGTTGATCTGGGTGTGTGTATATACTATATGTGTATAAATCTATCTAGATATGAAAATCATAGGCTGAGAATTGAGAGATTTAAGAGTGTCCCGGATTGCTTATCTTGAAATCTGGTAACCCTAGATATAGCACATATCATGTAAGTGTCCTCTGTATATGTGGTGCCACAAGGTCTATAAGTTTGCGAAATGTAGAGTCATCCATTCGTAGATAAAGAAATAAAATAAATCATGAGGCTCCCATACTAAATGTGACAACGGGTGTGTGTGTGATAGTACTTCTCTTTTTGCTGGCCATTTCTTCATCCAAACCCTTTTCCTCCTTCTCTGCTGCTTACGTTTCTCGTAGGCTACAATACAAAGAGCTAGAATCCACAGCTCCTTCTATGATGACACCTCTCCAATTGCTGGCCGAGAGTATACTAAGTCTAAGTTACCCCATCAGTCTGAGTCAGGCCGCCTGCGTATTGTATGGGTACAATTTCGGTCAAAGACAATACACGAAAGATGGGAAGCTCAATCCACAGCCGCATCGGCCGCATACAATTCAGTACCGGGCATGAAATGAAGATGGCGGTAGCATTGCACCTCCCTACATCGTCTGTTTGTTTACAAAGCGGGGCATTCAATTTCAATCATGAGTGGGCGTGGCCATCATCACCCGTGTGTGGTTTGTAATAGGACGAAAAATGATTTTCCCCATCTGATTTTTCATGCTTTTCCTCAGAATAAAGAAAGGTAATAAAATCATTACATCTGTTACAAAGTACATGATGACTTTTAGAAAAAATGAAGAAATACCTGTAAAATAGACCAAAGCAAAATTGAATGTTGGTGCAGTGTTATTCCGAAATAAATATATTTATATGTGATTTTCGACTAGAAAAAAATATGGTATTTTTTTTACTTATGAACATTAATTGCTTTCAACATAAAATATAGGTTTTTCTGTTGTATTATGATGTGATTTGAATGATTTTGAGGTTTATTTCCATCGCAAATGAATACTTATCCTTCTACCACCCCTCCCCCTATAAATAACAATCTGGGGGAACCTCCTTGGGAAGCGGGGTTTTGGGTGGGGGAGACAAAGTAGGTAAAAACAGGGCAAAATGGAGGGAAAAAAACCTAAATATAACACTCAAACATATAAAAATGGACCGGTATACAGGTATACACAGAACTTGAAATACATAAAAAACACTGGAAATGGGAAAACCCGAGCCAAGAATTTTACATGAGAAAATGGCATACAAATGCACTATATGATCAGTTATTGCACGTCACATTGTAGTTGTGCACTAACCTAACCTAACCTAACCCAACCTAACCTAACATTTTTCTTGATTTGTATAAGAACTAGGTTACCTTATTAATGTCCATAACTAAAATGATACCAAAAATATTCTTGGCATTTGAAACCCCAACAACCAACCTAACCTTCCTGGTAGTGTACATCAGTAGCCTAATCATGTCAACAGTAAACCTAACCATATCAGCAGTACCATAACCATGCCAACAGTTACCTAACCATATCAACAGTAATTTGCAATGGAGATGAAGCTATCTTGCAAAACATATCAAAATCAACTAGAAAAACTATATTTTCTTGTCATTTAGAGGCGTCAATTGTATTTCAAATAAATACCTTAAAGTTATATTTGCATTTCTTGAAAATCTCCAGAAATATGAAATAAACATAACAATTCCTATCACTGTCATACAATTCATGAATATTGGTTCTCCATGCCTTTTCCAGATAGGCTACCCACAGTAACTTTGATATACTGTATACAGTATATACTGTAGTTATGTTATATTCTCAGCAGCTTACCCTTGGGTTGTAGTTATAAATGTTTACCTTAATTTTTCATTAATAAGCAACCATTTAGCAAACCAAAGTTGTTTCATCAGGAAGGATGGATCTTGTGGGAGCATTTATATGGGAGAGCATAAGTACTGTAGGTTAGTTAAGTTAGTGTATTTTACTTTAATTTCAAGTTCACTAACCTTTTAATCTATGATTGAATTTTCCTGTATGTATGGATAAAAGCATTCAAAATAAAAGAAATAATTACATTCAAACCAGCATATCTGCTCCCACAAGATCCATTCTTACCGTTTCATCTATGTTTCTGCTTTATATGCTCATAATTGTTCAATTTTTTAGATTAAATCTTGTAATTGGTACCAACACCCCACATAGTATTGCAAAGCAAATTTACCATTGGGCAGAAAATGTACGCAGTAATACAGTAGTAATAAATTGGCAAAACAAGTTGTGAAAACCTATGATATTTGCTTGTACTGTACATGATGCAAAAAGAAACATGGTTCAAGTCAATTAGAATAATTGTTTCAATTTCTTTTTTTAGGAATGTGCATGCTTCTTGCAGAAATGGCATTTTACTAGAAAATACCAGGCTGAAGTGTTGGTTACATTACCTTCATGAAAGGGTGCCAATTGAAAATGCAGTTTTGAGAACTCCCACAACTGGGCTATGAGATTTTAATAAATTGTTATAAATAGGTTCTGACTTTATCAAGAGCTTAATAAATAATCATAAAGTATAATAAACTGTATTCATTCCTCTAGGTTCTTAGATTTGTCTGACACATATGTATTGTTTTATGTACAGTATATAATATTTTAGGAATAAGTACCTAAAAATCAGATATAGAATTATTAAGAAATACTGTATATTGTAACTTCCCTTAGACATGGATTTCAACTTCCCTCAAATGACAAATGATGAATTGCCACCCTGCTTCATAATATCTATGTCTATGTATTTGCAGTTGCCTACAGTGGATTAGAGTTGTCAATATTAAATGTCTTCTTGATAAAAGTACAAAATATGTAAACAACTGTTGTAGAGTATGTAGTTTTCACTTTTCCTGCAAGAACTATGTGACTCCGGACTCCCCAAGACTCAATAAAAATGCATGTCTAGATCAAAATCTTGCAGGTGTGGATGAACATGTTATTGCCATAATATAAAGACGTTGTTATATACTGTAATTTGTTTATAATACATTTTTATAGTACAGTATTATGCACTGAAAATGTTAGTTATACTAGTAACTCTTTCCCACTTTCACAGGTAATCCAAGTGATACATCTGCAGCACCAGCAATAACATACAACTCTGAGTACAGTACTGCAACATTTGAAAGCATTTCTAAAAAATCTGGCACAGTTACAGTTCAGTTTGTAGTTTTGAAATTTAATTGTTTTGCTTGAATGACTTCTCTGTGGTTTGTTTCCTATTTGATTTGTGACGTCAATTTTTATTTGCTTTTTATGAAAATTAAGTTAAACCTAGATTTTTGCTTATACAGTATTCTGTAAAATACAGCATTGCATTGGTTATAAAAGGATACATTACTTTTACTACTTTGATGTTGTACTTTTCTTAGTTTTATTAACAAATATTGCTTAACCTTTGCCTAATCAGCATGCAAGTTAGGTCTGCTTTTTTTATTTTGATTTCATATTATTGGTTTTGATTATCCCATGCTTTGTTTGCTATTTAAATTCTGATATATGCATGTTTTGTTTGCATGACTTGTATGACTATTGCATGCAAATGAAGCATGTGCCATTTCTTTTACTTTGTTTATGTTCTTTGCAAGAACATTTGTGTACAGTCGCTTAGGTATGTACAGTATACAATCATGAGCACAAACCCCAAAAAAGGAAAATAGTTACTGTTACTATATTGGTGAAATAATAAGATAATATGAGAATAAGTTTGTTTCATTCTAACTGCCCTCTCAATTTTAGATAAAGCTACTTGGCAATTAATGTTACATTAACTGAAGGATTTTATTTAATGATTCAGAAATACCTAATATATAAATCATAAGCTATGATAGAGCCCTATAATCATGTTAACAAGCAATATTAATCGATTTAGTATTCAATAATTAATAAAGAGAAGTTTACTGTAGCCTAAGAATAAAAATTAACATTTAAATAAGCCGCGCTACGCCACAGCCGAGTTTTAGTTGAGGGCATGATTAATAGATGGCGCGCATTCTGACGGGTTGGATGATGTTTTTTTTTTAATGGTATTGATAGTCAGTTTCCCATCTTTCGTGTATTGTCTTTGAATTTCGGTAGTCCGGCCACTGAAGCTCCGCCCCAAACCGGAGACCTGCAGGTAGTACCAAAGACTATATACTGAAGGAAGATAGGAAGGTTCAAAATAGAATTTTAATACACTAGTTGGCAACTCCAAACTGAACACAATAGTTTGACCGCTCAGTATTTAGATGGCGTTGTAGCTATACATCGTTTGTCGTCTGTTTGTTTATATTCAGAATTTGACAGTTGACACAACGGAATCATGGCGCCAACAGTGAATAAGTCACACAGTGTTTTTTTTGCAATAAACGAAAAGAAACCGATCCTCATTAGATGTTTCACAGGTTCCCTAAGGACAAAGAACGGTGAGTACTAACAGTATAATCCATGAGATATGTGCTACTCATGAGTAATCCCCACTGATATTGGATATAAGATTAAGGCTAGGCATCCGCAATACACTTTTCTCAAACTTTTTTATTTGGTCATAAAGCTATTGAAATAATGTATTTCTCTGGACCTGATATATTTATCGTTAGGAACCTGTTTACTGGCATGTATTATATTTAACTTTGATTTAACTTATAAGTGTAGGATTATTTCAGCATGTTTGCACACCTGAGTAGCATTACAGGAGTATACTGCTTCAACATATTATTTTGTTAAGTGTTCCTTGTCTTCTTATTTTTTTTTCTATTTCCTAAATAAAGGCTAACCTTTTACAGTATTTGTCAACTGTATTTGTTTGAATTTGTGTTTTCATGAACATTGAATGTGTGTTTACTGTCTGTGCTTTCTATGTTTGCATAATTGCTTTGTCTTATGTTTGCACGATGTATTCAATTCATGAAGAAATCCATTTTTTAGTATTATGTTTTCTCATATTTATGATTATATTAGAGTTTATTTGCATGTAATTCTTGATGCAATTTTAGCTTGTTTGTATGTTTTTTTTTCTTTTTTTACAATTTTTAAATGCACAATATTATTTTTTTATTTTTCTTATGTACAATCTATTAAAGTTCCTTTTATGTGATTTATCTTTTATTTTTGGTTGGCTTGTATGCTACCTTATTTCTATTTCCATCCCCTTTTGATTATTTTTATGTGTGATTCAATTTAGTGAGTTATTTTATTCCTTTTGTTTGTATATCTATACATTTACTAGTTTATATTACTAAAGAGTGTAATTAGTGCATCATGCATTTCCGTTTCAATAAAAAAAAAATTACAATTGTGTTTTATATACGCCTAATATCATTCTACAATGGCCTACAAACTGTAATCAAATGTATGCCTACACATCACATATGACTAAGTTTAACAAATTAGATATACAGTATGTTTTACTTTATTGGAACGTGATATTGTATAGAATATTTGAAAAAAAAATTGTAATATACAATACTTGAAATTGCTAGAAAATCAACTAATTTATAAGACATAGCTAATAAGTTTCTGAAAAAAACCTGAAAAAAAAAGAGACTGAGAAACATAAGGATATGTATTCTTAATCTATAAATGTACCTATTTGTAAAATTACAATATAGTTATCTAAAATTTAAGAACGTCATGAATATAAGAATAAAATATACTGACGTAGTAATGCAAATAATTTATAATCGAACTCCATCCTATATTCCCGTAAGGATTACGGCTCTAAATGTTTAATCGCACTCAATAAATGGAGCCATTAGTTTCGGATGGGAGTATCTGGCATCTTTTCATAGCACACTCATTTGAGTGCTATTAGGCAATTTAGGCTCAGCCTTCCTATCTTCCTTCAGTATATAGTCTTTGGGTAGTACAGGTGTACCGGTTTCAAATTTCCCCCTCCAAAGCTTACCCCCCGGTAGTTTGAAACCGGTTTCAGGCTACCAGGGGGGGGGTGTAGCTTGAAACCGGTTTCAAGCTATCCCCGAGGTTAATTTCAAGCCGGCTTCAAACTATCCCCCTTGTTTTTGCGCAGTATCTCATCATTTATGAATATTAATCAAATGCTTTTAATCAGTGTCAACACAAAATTTTTAGGTTACATGTCTATACATGTACGGTTTCCTCTGTTTGTAGTATTTATCGATGTCATATATTTATCCGTTTATTGTCTTAGTTCTTCTTTGCGATTATTATACTCGTACAGTGATAAAAGCACGGTCGATACGGCCATCTTTTATGTATGTGTTTTTCTCTTTATTTTATGATTATCTTGTACACGGTAGTAAGCCTTTGATCTCTGGTGTGTTGAGATGTATATAAACCCAGGTTAACCCGATCACAGCATCACTTGTCCAAAAAGTCGTCAGTATGGCTGCTGAACGGAAATCGGCCAACCTCGATATCATCTATGACTACGTAGTGAACACCAAGTACCCAAAGGGGGCTTCGGAAAACGAAAAAGCCAATCTTGAAAGACTATACTCTGTTAAATTTACGAAGACCAAGGTGTATCTAAAGACAAAAACACACGGTGCCATATTTTCGACTTAGTAGTATACCTTCTCACTTCACTAAATTTTTGTAGTTATCTCCTTGGGGAATCGACCACCTATCAAAAAAAATAAAAAATTCTCTGTAGGCCACAGCCGAAATTTTTCTTTGTTTTCTTTTGTCATATCATCTCTCACATTCGTTATTCTATCATTTTTGTTGGCATATCAACATGCTCACTATATCTTCTTGTTATCAGTTTGATTTAAAAATTTCTTTAAAGATACAATACGCGTTTGCCTTCTTGTTATTTTTGTATTCTAACTTTATATCTTCCCTTTATTTCTTTCTCCCTATTTGTTTCCTTTCCTAGTAGTGTTGCACCTTAGCTAGTAATGATAATAATGATAATAATAATAATAATAATAATGATAATAACGAAGATCGTATCCCTACTGTTGCTCTGTATGGGGATGGATGACCTTCCATTCTGGCTGACGAAAAGTTTATGGTGCTTTTTGTCTCCCTTGATTGGCTATAATCTTTGAAACATCTCTGTTACAGCGTTTGTAACTCTCTCTCTCTCTCTCTCTCTCTCTCTCTCTCTCTCTCTCTCTCTCCTACATCTGGGTGTGCATCGCAAGCAACAAGCTACTTTCGTCGCAGGGGGTTCATGCCATTACCTGCCCGCAAGGCAAGGAGGTTTAATAAGGGATACTTTCTGTAAAAAGCCGATTAATGAATGCCCATCTCTGACCAGAGAAACTATATCCAAAAAGTGGCAATTTTGAGTCTCTTTTCTTTATAGTACGACTGAATAACGTTACAAAACAATAATAAGTTGAAGTTGAGTTTTATAGAATTAAAGTTCAAGTAATGGCCTTAATTATAACTATAAAATTGCATCCTTTTCTCTGTATTTTCGAAACACACTGTCAGAAATATGGCATGTGTGTTTTTGTCTTTAAGTACATCTCAAACTTCTTCGTAAATTTGAAAGAGTATAGCAACAAAGTACACATCTCGTTGTGGACTTTTGTGTCAATTTCTCCACGCATATTGCCGTGTGAAGCTCATGCACCTGAAGCACATGAATGGGATCTTTTTGAGATGATAAAAGAAAACGATTCTTTTTCTTAAATACGAAAATAAACTTTTTTTTCTACTGCTGCGAAGTCGGCAATAAATGCATGATGCTCATGTGCACTGGCATATAGATTATTTTCTATTTCGATGAGGGGGTAACTTGAAAACATGGGGAGTAGCTTGAAACCGGTTTCAAACTACCTCCCCGGTAATCTGAAACCGGTTTAAAGTTACCGGGGGGTAGCTTGAAACTGGGGGTAGCTTGAATCCTTTACACCGGTGTGTGAATGGGACCCTTAAGGAAGACCTTTATGTTTAATGTGGTGTGGAGAAAAGTTAAATGAGTATTCTTGATAGAGCTCGTAAGATATTGTATCATTGGCTAAATATTATTTGATAACTGTTAATGTTTTAGAAAATATTTTTAACCGTATTCATTATGAGTTGATTTGTAAAAGATAGCAGCAGGAGAATAAAGCAACTTTTGTGACGTTCTTGCTCGGAACGGCTTCTATATAAAGGCATGACCAGTTGAAATAAAGTCAGTTGCATTCACCTCTCAGTTATCACCTAATGGCACTCCCACACACTCTGGAGTAAGGTGCTAGATTTCTAGGGTCGGGTATATGTGTAGCAAGTTTCAAGATTGTGGCTTTAACAGGAGCTGTGCTGGATTCTCGTCCAGCAGTGTCGCGATGGAGTTTGATATCCTAATAAAAACCTAGAGTTGTTATTGATGATAATTTTGATGAGTCTAGTTATGCAGATATTTCATATCAATATTTTTCATGCAGATTCCATATACAAGGCGATTCTATGGTTATTTAGGCTGTTTAAATATATGTCAATGAATTGTACTGTATGATATCTTGAGTGTTAATTTCAGTCTTGTATTTCAATAAAGTTTATTATTATGATTAATGATCCATTCATAAACTATTCTTTAACATTATCTTTATTTTCTATATACTTTAAGTGTCATGGGTTATTTTTAGATATATCTATGACTTTGTCCACTAGTGTTTTTAATTGTAATATATACTCTTGTGAATAAGAACTTGACATGTGATGTTTAAGGTAGAAAGGGTCGTTCAGTGGGGTGGATTCTAAATAATAATAATAAGGAAGATGTCTTGGAAAACTGTTCCAAGAAACGTACCGACAAGGCTTGAAATCTTTTTGTTGGAATTCCTTTATCTGTAACTGAGTTGGAAACAAACATTCCTCACCCTTGTCATCGCACCATTTCGTATAATCGGACTTCATTTTTCTCAAACAACATGGTAGCATCCAATGAGACGAAAGAGAATAAGAGTTATAATAGAGAGGGCCATTTTCTTTTATTCTTTCGCTTTTGTCTGAAACTATAAAGATTTTCGCTCAGATTTCCATTTGTATTTATTGGGATAAAATGTACAAGAGCGATTTGAAGTCGTTCATCAATGCATTTTTCTTTTCGTGGACAATAGTTTTAGGTGTTTGTTACGATTTGCTTTACGTTATGAAAACAGAATGACATATTGCAATGTTTTAAAGTAAAATGTAAAACACAGTTATGATATATATATATATATATATATATATATATATATATATATATATATATATATATTATTAGTTTTATTGCTTTTCTACATTCTCGATTATAAAGATCAGCATCCCATAGTACTGCATTATAGATAATGAACTTAAAAACCTGAAGGTATATCTCTGTACCAGCATACTAAATACATAAGTTTGAAAGTTGTGCTTTTTATAAATTGCCAATACTAGTCCTATAAATTATATGTATATTATTGCTTATAGATTTCATGATTATGTATATTGTCAGAAAGCAATAATAAAAATATTGAATCATATATTTATTACTTATTATTTGGCATTAGATACTGCTATTCTATATAAAGACAAAAATAATAAACCCACACTTTATCAAAGAAAAAAATAAAAGGTAAATCTTTACTGAATCTTTTAACATAAATTTGGGAATATTATACTTTAAATATTTCATCAATGTCTTTATCTTCACCATGTTGTCATCAGCATAGTGGTGTCTTCTAAGTCACGTCTTTACCGAGGTTGTTGGCTATTATGAGCTAAACAGGAGACCAATTAGATTAATCATCATAAGATTAGCTACAGTCTCATCAGTAGGGCGACTCCTTTTATCTGAATATAGGATATTAATTCTTGAAATCCCCCTTTCAGCCACTCCAGAACTCACAACAATAATATTGATAATATTTTTAGCTTTCTCTACCCTTTGAGGAACCTCAGCCTTCGTAGTATCGTTAGAATTTTGTAAGAAATTTTTCGTGAGTCCCAAAAATCATTGATACTGATTTCATGATGAAAAACTTTTATCAAATGCCCTCAGTTTTTCTTCTGTAGCTTTCCAAGGTACAACTGCTTCCTTAATATTACATGAATTTTGCTCAAGAAAATCATCAGACCATGAATTTTGTCATCTTGTTCCTTCTTCTTTGATGCTAAACTGTGATAGTTCATCACCCTCCATCTCATATTTTCTATTACGCTGTTTGTCTCGCTAGAGTGTGGACTTGTTACGCGGAGCTTAGTTAAACACTCACCCTGAGTCGTGTTTTAGCTTTGTTTCTCACTTAGAATATCATTGAAAAGATATTAGTTAATCTTATGGAGAAACCTAAATGATAAGAAACAGTACACTATGTCTGCCCCTAACCATTTCTGCTTCATATGTAAAACCACGGATGGAGACCGGAAAAATGAATAGGATGTGAACACAATAAATTCTACCATAAGAAATGTGTGTATATAGTGACAGGCATCACTGATAATGAACGTAATAACCTAGACTGGTTATGCCCACACTGCGTAGGCGAAGCCAGAAAAGCCAAATTATTATTATAAAAATTAAAGGAGGATGTGAATATGACAGAATTGGCCCTGAACGAACAAGACGCGAAAATAGATGACTTGGAAAACAAACTTGCGGACCCTAGCGCACACGCAGCAAATTCCACCCAGACTACCAACCTCACTGAGAAAGTTGACTTTCTTACTATGAATATGGAATCAATTAAGGCAACACTTCAAACACTGATGGACCCAAAACAAACAACATTCTCTGACAAAGTTAAGGAAAAATATGTTGGTAATTAAATCAACAAATACAACAATTAAAATTACTGAAAGAAAACGCGAGGTTGAACAAGCACTTAAAGACATTTCTATACTTAACACGAGGTCAACTACGAAAGGAAATGTTGTTGTAAACTTTGCAAACAAAATGAGCAGAGAAGAGGCGGCAAACAAAATTCAGGCATTGGTTACTGATACTGAAACGAAAAAAAATCGGAAAACTAAAACCAAAAATAATGATATGCAATGTGTACAATGATCAAGATGGTGTAGTAAATGCTTTGATTCAAAGAAATCGCTGCCTGGACCCTGAAGTTCGGAGGGCTATTCATGATAATGGGGACAACGTTTCGTTACGATGGGGTACTTATAACATACGTGATAGGTACCACGTGATCACCTGCTACCACTGTCAGAGGTATGGACATCTTAAAAAAGATTGCAAGTCTAAGAATGATGATGAAGTCTGCAGTAAATGTTCAGGAAAGCATTCCACTAAGGAGTGTAATTCGCAAGTGTCAAAAAGTATAAACTGCACAAAGTTAAACAAACCAAGTGACCACATAGTAAATTCTAGAGAATGCAAAGCTTATAACTTGGAATTGAAAAGACTTGCAGAAAATACTGATCATGGTTACTTGGGATGTCAAAAACTGTGGCTATGTAAATATACAATCTGTAGGTAATAAGACTCTTCAAATTCGAGAATTGATGAACGAGAAATATTTGGACATACTAGCATTATCTGAAACATGGTTAAATAACTTGGACAAGGCAACGATCACTGAAATGACAATCCTCACACACACCTTTCCCATACCGAGAGAAGGTAGGTCTGGTGGGGGTGTCGGACTCTTTACTCATAAAAGTTACTCAAATCTCAAAATGTTGAAAAGAACTAGTGTAAGAAGCTTTGAATATATAGAAATAAACTTTACTCAAAAACAAAAAATATCCTTTTTAACAGTCTACAAACCTCCAAGAACAAATACTAGTATCATTTTTGAAGAATTCGGTGCTCTCATTGAGATGATTATCATGGAGAAAAACGAATTAGTTATCTGTGGAGAATTCAATCTTTGGATGGATGACTCATCAAATCCTGATGCTTTGGTATCTAATGAGTTATTAGAATCATATCGACTGGTGAATAATGTCGATTGTTCAACTACTTTAACTGGGCATAAGTTGGCCTTAGTTTTAAGTGATGACTAATATTGTATCGGATATAAAAGTTAAGGAGAAATGTAATATCTCCCTAGTGCACAAACTTATTACGTTTAGTCTATCTCTACAGAAACATGCATTAGTAAAGAAAATCAACTTTAGACATAAATCAAATTTTCCTCCTACCGTATTTATCGAAGAAGTTACAAAGAAAATAAATGATGCTATTAACATTCCCTGTGATCATGATGACCAACGTTTGTTGGGAGCTAATTGTGTTAACTGTCTTACGAACACTTAAAATAAAGTGAGTAAAAGTGAATATGATACCCTGTACCCACCGATGGAAAAGACTATAACTGTAAAAGACCACCAATCTCTTTGGTTTGATGGAGAGATTTTGGTGAAAAAGAAGGAAAAAGGACGTAAAGAAAGAAAGTGGAATAGGTTAAAAACTGATATTACTTGGGTAGAATGCAAAACTGCTACATGTCAATATAACTACCCACTAAGAAGGAAAACAAGTGAATACTATAAGAGAGAGATCCTCGAAGCAGCAATAGGCATAAATAAGTTATATCGTCTCCTAAGTGGTATAATGGGAAAAAGAAAAGAAGCTACCTGATGGATACAGTGACCAGGAACTAGCAAATAATTTTCTAGTATTCTTTAAAAACAAAATTGAAAATATAACCAGGTCATTTGTAAAGACTCAACATCAGATTAATGGTATACCAGGCACATAGACAAAATTAATAAGATTTTACAACATAACACAAGATGACATCACCAGGAGCAAAGAAAACAAACTGCGCGATCGATCCTATGCCAATTGCTGAAGTAATTGGAGAGAGAAACTTTTCTAGTCTAGCCGAAATAATAATGAGAATAGCAAATGCAAGCATTGATGAATGCAAGTTTCCCAAATCTGAGGAAATGGTTATAGTCACACCAGTTCTGAAAAATGCACTGAACTACCAGAAATTAAGCTCATATAGACCTATTTCGAATCTATCCTTTGTTTCAAAAGTGCTCGAATACGTAATTCTTGAACAACTAGTCAGTCACTTACAAGTAATAGAAGCTTTGCCTGACAACCAATCTGCTTCCAGAAAACTATACTCTACGGAGACAGCCATCTGCTCTGTTGTAAATGATGGTTGAAGATCAAGCTTTCGAATACCTAAAAGACTACTTGGTTGGTAGAAATTAATGTGTACAAATTGGAAACTCTTATTCATCATATGAACCCTTAAACAGAGGGGTACCCCAGGGGAGTGTACTTGACCCAATCTTATTCTGCATCTATACTATTGGTCTATCAAAAATACTACAAAGGCATGGTGTGAAGTTCAAACTATTTGCAGATGACACAATTTTACTTCTCCATAAATGATATAGATGACACTACTGAAACTCTAAACCGAATCCTTAATGACATTTTAAACAACTGAAATTAAATGAGAACAAAACTGAATTCATGGCGGTGGGTAAGAGAAACAGCGTGAGAAACTTGGGTGATATTCAAATGAACATAAGCATCCAAATGATTGAGGACAACCCTTTTACCCCCAAAGGACGTACTGGTTTAATGACTTTAAGGTTTTCTTATCATTTTGTCAAAGAATTATAAAATTTCGTAGGATTATTTGATGACCGCTCCCTCTTTTAGACATGCTAATCCGTTCATATTAACCAGGGTAAACAAATCATCAGCCATGAAGGGCAGGAAAGCCAACCTGTACGAAATAATACCATTTAATTACACAGGAGACGGCGACTCTTGACCAAAGGCTAGTGTTTGGCCCAACCTTGGTTTTAATTTGAACAAATTCCTGTTATTGACTATTTCCGGAAACATACTTGAAAGATTCATTTCATAAGTTTTTTATTATTTGCATTATGTATTTGCTTCTTTTGATCACCTGAAGATCCACCACCCCACAAGCACCACCTGAAGATCAGCCACCCCACAAGCACCACCTGAAGATCCACCACCCCACAAGCACCACCTGAAGATCAGCCACCCCACAAGCACCGCCTGAAGATCCACCACCCCACAAGCACCACCTGAAGATCAGCCACCACAAATTTTCTCACCTGAAGATCCACCATCCCGAGTTACGCCCTTTACTTACTTTACTTTAATGGCAGCTTTTCAGGTCCTATACTGCAGGGAAATCCCACTCTCTACAGGACTTTTCATAATTCATTTTATCGTTTACCTTCAGCATTTCACACATCATATTACTTGTTTATTGTTTAATCCACATTATCGAAGGACTTAGAAAACAAGAGAGTCTTCAGTTTCCCATTGAAAACCTTAATATCTTCAGTCTTTAGGATATATTGAGGGAGCTTATTGTATAGTCTTGGTGTAATGACAGAAATCCTTCATTTAACTAAATAGTAATTACCTTGATGATTATTGGACTTACTAAACAAATTGGTTTTCATCCCATCAAAATATCAAGTTAGCCACATATAGTTGAGATTGTGTAGGATTGAGTGTTCACAGATGTGTAAGGGAGGCATAACAAAGGAGTAGTTGTGTCTACGATCGAGCGTTCGTGATTGAGTGCACAAGGTAAACAAAGGGGTAGTTGTGTGAGCTTTGGGCGTAGCTTTGCGAGGTAAGATCAGACCGCACTCTTCAAGTCGACAACAATCAGTGGAGAGGGAAAACGGTGTTGGCCCCCTTATCATTATGTGAAGCTTGTATCTTCTCCCTTGTAAAAGGGTACCAGTTTAGAGTACCTGTTAATGTACTAGCACTTGTGAGAAGTATTAAAAAGACCCCAGGAATCAGACTTTCCCTTAACCTCCACTGCAAATGAAGATCCGTCCATATAGTATTAGCGTATGCCTATGAGATACACAGTATTAGCTTATGCCAAAGTTTCGTTTGTTATAGATAGGCTAGCCAGGAATATGTAGATTGTTTTAAATTGAATGGTAGCCTCCGAATGTAAGTCAGGACAATTGATGACGGTAAGAGTTTAATGAAAAGTCATATGATAATATGACATTGGGGCCGCATATTTGAAAGCTCCAGATCCTACAGTAGACATATATCTAAATACCAATAATTTTGAACCTTCTATAACTATTCTTGTATTAGTAAAGATTAATAAAACTATTGAATCTTAAACTTATAGTTATTTATTGACATGCACGATAAAAGCTACAACGTGAACTTATTACAAAGAATATTGTGTAGCGATATACTTATTTGTATGTTATTTCATTCTGGTTTTTTAAGTATCACTACCTCTAATATGATATGGACTATTTTGTATAATATATTTGAAATGTTTAATCTAGTGTGATGTTATCATTAGTTTCATTATGTATTTACTTAAACTCCTTAATATAGTAATACATACAGCAGCACAGATGACAGACAGAGAAACCAAGTCATTATGGGAAAATACATGATATCGTGACAAAAGTATATGCGTACAACATACAAGAATAGATGCTTGGTCACTGAACTAGTGAACTGAATTATCTTGCGGCCCTTTATATACCACTTTGTCCGAAGTTTCCAATGTTTTCCGTTAGGATGTCCATCAGAAATGTTGCTAGATGTACCAGGTCGAACATATCCATTAAAGATTTACCCACCATAAATGTACCATGTTTAGGTCTTACCAACAAGTTATATACGTCTAACCTACATGCTAACGTCAGAAGGGTGGCTAAACCCACCAAATCTGTACACTCGCTCATGTATGGGCTTGAGCCCTGACTGTGATTTGCATCCAATCGGATACCGGACAGTATGTCCGCCACCGAAAAAAACGTGGCGCCACACGCCAGATGTGCCAACACCCACGGTTTTA
>NC_090739.1:51072887-51087887 GCF_036898095.1 Palaemon carinicauda
TAAGATCTATGCTTGTACAAAGAGTGTCTTGAAATCAGCTGTGATTATATCTACTGTTGGAATACGTCAAGGTGCTCCAACAAGCTGTTTATTATTTACTATCTACCTTGACAAAATGGTTAAAATGATGGCAGAGATGGGTTTTTAGGGACAATGCATGTGCTATTATTGATGGATGACAGTTATTTTAAATACATCAAGAGAAAAGTGTTTTGAGAAAATTGGGATTATGTTGGCTTACTGTAACTCATATGGGATGACTGTTAACGAAAAAAAGACTTAAGTTTATTGTAGTAAATGGAAATGCAAGAGATAAAGAGCCTTTAGTCATAAATAATGTTAAGATAGACCATTGTGAAAAATATCTGTATCTTGGTGCATGGTTTACTGGCGATGGTAAAATGCAATCAGAGCTTAAACAACATGAAATTGAAAATGCAAAGACCATCAACAAGTTCTCAATATTTTGATATAACAATACAACTATGCCATATGCATATGAAGTCAGTGTTCAAAGCAGCGTAAGGAGCCTCACTACTTCATAGTGGCTTACAAACAACGTGACATGCATGTAAAGGATATACAACCAGGCTGTTAGATGCTTATTGGGGGGTCCGAAATAATACGCCTATGACATTGTGCTTAGTGGAGACTGGCCTTGAGTCTTTTAATCGTGAAGTTCAAGTAAGAAGGAAACGTTTCTTAGAAAAGAAAATGGCGAACATTGATATGGAAGAACCTTCCCACTATATTTATGAAATTTCCAGAAGTGAAAATACGCTCGGTTACAGATTTTTTAATTCTTTTCTGGTTGATAACATCATCGGGTCGAGCCTTGACCAATTGAAAAATGAAATTCGTAATAAACCTTAAACAGCAACAAAATATTATACATACAGAGAAATTTTAAATAGATCATTGCAAATGCATAGAGTGTACAGTGAAAATGGTTATGTACCAGACTATATGCGAATTGCCTTCACGAGATTACGTTTAATGTCCCACGACCTAAGTATAGAGACGGGAAGGTGGAGTAGAACTCCAAGGGAGTTGCGAGTGTGTAATTGTGATTCACAGACAGTACAGAATGAAGTGCATGTTCTATTTG
The DNA here is from genome assembly GCF_036898095.1 of Palaemon carinicauda. Taxonomy (NCBI): domain Eukaryota; kingdom Metazoa; phylum Arthropoda; class Malacostraca; order Decapoda; family Palaemonidae; genus Palaemon; species Palaemon carinicauda. Next base: position 51,073,996 of record NC_090739.1, read on the forward strand.
AACGTACAGGGTCACGATCGAAGAGGCAGAAATTTAGAAATCGTAATTATACGAACATAGACACACTGTTTGGAGAAGAAAATCACGTAATTGACCTGTGCCAGTATATATTTGAAGTATTAGAGAATTATAATTAAATATTTTTTTTTTTTTTTTTTTTTTTTTTTGGTGTTGATGTATGAAGGGTTTGTTGTGATGGTTTATTAGTAGCCTTATATTTCTTTATGGAAGAAAATATTTTCATTTTTCTTGACAAAATATTTTATAATGTAATGGGGAAGATGTGTTATTGTTACAGAATAAAACCCACTGTTTTGTGTAAACCAAATATAAATGTACTACAATGTATATAAAGTTTTGTCAGTAAAGAATAAATAGAATAAAATATATATATATATATATATATATATATATATATATATATATATATATATATATATATATATATATATACTTATATATAAGCATATATATATATAGTCATATGCATATATACATATACTGTATATATATATATATATATATATATATATATATATATATATATACTTATATATAAGCATATATATATAGTTATATGCATATATACATATACTGTGTATATATATATATATATATATATATATTATTCATATATATACATATATATATACATATGTATATACATATATATATATATATATATATATGTATGTATGTATGTATGTATGTATACATATATAAGTATATATATATATATATATATATATATATATATATATATATATATATATATGTATACATATACAGTATATGTATATATATATATATATGCATATATATATATATATATATATATATATATATATATATTTATATATATATATATATATATATATATTCATATATATAAATATATATATATACATATATATATATATGTATATATATATATTTAAATATGTTCTTATGGAGCTCGTCTAACATCATGAGAGTAGATTATTTCATTCATGTATTTCATTTGTGTATTTAAGAGATCTGTAGCCAGCTCGAAAGGTGATTTCACTCATGTAGGATTAAGTAAATGTATGTAAATTACATAAGACTGTCGTCATTCATTTAGTTATCTTTTCATTCAGTTCCGTATATGTAAATTTACGTTATTTTAAAGAATTTTATTTTATTTTCACGTAGTTGAAAGGTATGTACGACACACACGAGGTATAAACGCTAGGGATTGCAGCATGTTTCCACAGGGTTGAAAGTTGAATGAAGGTTCTAGACTAAAGCTTACTCTTGTTTTTAATGTTATAAGAGTAGGTGGGTGAAGTTAGCTGAGATGGTTGTCTTGTAGAGGCAACGATAGAACCCTACTTCAAACTGCCAAGTTGGCAACCTGACATCATGAAAACCCACCCAGACCATGAGCACACACATCGAATGCATTGCTGGAATGTAGTGGAAGTTTCTAGAGTGAATTTGTATGATATATATGGGGCCTACCCATGCTTAGGACAAAGATCCAGCCTGACTTTCTGAAAGAGCCAATGTTCGACAGTACTCTACCAGCATCTATCCAGCCACTACATATTTCCTATCAAACATGAATAGTGCTCTCTCGCAAACGTGTATAGTGTATAGTATTTGTTATAAAGTTCGGTAATTTCGATTTTGAAAGAAGTGAAGTGTATTTGTGAGTACAGTTAATATTGTAAAATTTATTAATTTTTCTTGCCTAGCCCTGTGTGATATGGTTAAACAGTGAAGTGCATTTATTTTTGCTTAACTGTTTGGTAACCTTGTGTGAGCCCCAAAGGACGTAAGAGTAACAGTTACATATATGAAAGTGTAAATTTGATTTATTTTCTATAATGTTAAAGTCTCAACTTTTTTCATTAATTGTCAAAATTAAATATTTTCATGAATTAATTTCCAGTGAAACTTATGATTGGGTAATTCTTGAAATGTCTCTTTGTTGTAAGTCTAATATCTAGCGCAGATTTAAATTTCGAGTGAATTATTTTTGTTTTTAATTTTTTATTTTTTTATAAAATATATACTGTATATATGTGTATATATATGTATATATATATATATATATATATATATATATATATATGTGTGTATATATATATTCTATATATATATTTCTATATATATATATATATATATATATATATATATATATATATTTCTATATATATATTTCTATATATATATATATATATATATATATATATATATATATATATATATATATTTCTATATATGTATTTCTATATATATATATGTATATATATATATATATATATATATATATATATATTCATTTGTAAAGTGTGCATTATTTCAATCACCAATAATTAATCAATTAAGTTGCGCATACCCCTAACTTAGAACCAAAGTAAGAGATTGGTTTCAGAATAGTAAAGTAAAGTAATCACCCAGTTTGGTTTTGGGTGTAACGTAAAGAGACTTTTAGATTATCAGTGCTCATATATATTAACGCCTGCGAGTTGGGCATTATTCTCAGAGTTCGGGGGTATCTTCCTGTGTATCAGATTATGTAATATAAAGCAGGGGAGTTTGGGAGCTTAGGAATTTATGTAATTCGCTAGTTGTAATAATATATATACACACACACATATATATATATACATATATAAATACAGTATATATACATATATATATGTATATATATGAATATATGTATATATATATACATATATATATATATATGTATATATATACATATACATATATACAGTATATATACATATATATATATGTATATATATGAATATATATATATATATATATATATATATATATATATATATATATATGAATGTAAATTATATATTTGTTTCCAGTCACACCCAGCGACATTGCCGGACGTAAAACTTCGGTTCCTCTCAGTCCCTTTGGTAGGATTGAGTAGTCATACCCTGGTGAGAGGGGTACGTGCATGTGCATATCTATCTAAGTATTCACCCGTCATTTTTGACAGAACAATCTTTGAATGTTATCCTAATCTGAAAACGCGGTAAAATCATAATTATTGTTCTCTGCGTAATAACTCTAATTTGCCTCAAGATACAATATACGTATTGATATACTGTATAGCTCTGCAATTTTGTTTAATTAGTAATATCCTATTACACACACCCATATATATATATATATATATATATATATATATATATATATATATATATATACACACACAATCATATGCATATATATATATGTATATATATATATATATACATATACTGTATATATATACATATATATATGTATATATATGTATGTTTATATATATATATATATATATATATATATATATATATATATATATATATATATTATATGATGATGGCTCCAGGATCTGGAAACCAAAAACAAATTATACTATGGCTCGTGTCTGGGAACCAAACATATGATAAAATACATATATTACTCAGGCAAGATATACAACCTCTCGAATCCTAAACACGCCTGTTTGCTTTTGCATTAAATCTGTTATACTTGAAAAAATATTAATAACCGAACTCTGAGACAATTATACAACTCCCAGACAGCAATATATAAAACACTGACTATCCAAAGGCCTCTTAAGTGCACTGAAAACAAAATTGGGTAATTATTCTTATGAATATTCAAACTACTCTAACTTCAGTTCATTAACAGGATACGAGCGAATATGCATTGAACACTGATGATTGAAGTAATACACTCTTCACAAAAATGAATATAATCTATATAAATTTGAAATAATTTGCATAAATCACTCAAAATATTAAGTCTGAACAAAACTTGATTAAGACAAAAATGTTACGATCTGAAAATTATATAACAACTTGACTTTAAATATTATATCTGAATAAACCTGAGGCTAAGACAAAAGAAATACTATAGCTTGTTTCACTTGAAATTAAATCTGAATACAATATTTAAGTTTGACACTTGATGAAGATATATAACCAGATCACAATACAAGAACCTATCACCTTCCTACAGGGCCGTTTACAAAAACTCTATAAGAGAATTTTTAAAGTACTCACTATGAACAAAAACTCGTCCCACCAAAACTTTGTTATTTCACTGAACACTTTTAAAACAACACACTGAACTGTGTGCGAGAGTGAGAGAGGGGGGAGATGGCTGTCTTAAGGCTGGAATTCTCTATCTGCCTATGCAACCCAGGGGTTGCCTGTATAAGAGACTTAGCTACTTCCAGAATGTTCCAGGACTGAGTTCTGGTAGCATGGAGGCTGGGCTAAGGGCGTCAAAACGTTTACTCACGCAACTTCAGACGGCTATCTCAGTTAGCTAGCTCCACCCACCATTTGTCCCTGAATTAAAAAAAAAAGATAATATCTATCTCTAGGTTTTTCAGGAATTTTTCAAAGCACATGGCTTATTGTGTATTCTCTCACAAATATGACGCAATACCTCATAAAAATATAAAAGAACATTACATAAGCCCTTGTTCCTATCTTGGTCACATAACACTCTCAAACAGATTGCGTAAGACATCGCAACAAAATTACGTGAAATAAAAAAGTTAATTCTTAAAAATAACGTAAATTTACATATACTGACTTGAATGAAGAATATAATGAAATTAATAACGAAAGTCTTACGTGATTTACATGATAAACTTAAATCTTCAAGAGAGGAATACATTTTACGGGCGGGCTATTTATCTCTTTAATGCACATAGGAAAACATAAATAAAATCATGAATAAATTACTGTATTTACTCTACACCAGAGCAGCTTTGTAAGAACATATGTATATATATATATATATATATATATATATATATATACATATATATATATATATATATATATATATATATAAATATACATATATATATTTATAAATAAATATATATATATATATATATACATACATATATATTTTTATACGATTACCATGCTAGGCAAGGGCGTTAGCAATCCATGTTTACCAACGGTTATACGGGCATAAGCGGATGAGCAACCTGGTGGAGTAACGAGAACTTTGAGTGTAGAGGAAATGCCATCTAAATTTCGATGAAATCACTGACAGGAGTTTGAAGAATTAGGTTTAAGGCAATAGACGAAATGTCTGGTGGATGATCTTACTGGAATCAGTATGGACTAGCAGGGGTCACTTGCCTTAGATAGGCACGGTGCATCACAAGGAACTATTCTTTGGTGAATTTAGCTAACGAATCCTTTTTGTATTTGGCCAGTCTATGGAAAGAGAAATCTAACTGAGGCCCTTTGCGTCAATATCTGTAGGAGGAGATGAAGATGATAATGATGATAATGAAGTATGTATATATATATATATACATATATATATGTATGTATATGTATATATATATATATATATATATATATATATATATATATATATATATATATATATATACTGTATATATACATATATATAAATACATACATATATATATATATATATATATATATATATATATATATATATATATATATATACACAGTATATATATATATATATATATATATATATATATATTATATATATACACATACAGTATATATATATATATATATATATATATATATATATATATACATACATATATATATTTATATATATAGTATTCATATGAATTTATATATAACATATATATATATATATATATATATATATATATATTCAATTTGTATGGTGCAAATAAGTACAATGTCGAACTTCCTATTATGCTATAAAGGTTCTACAATGATATATGTGTATATAACGGTGTATTTCTGTATATTACGCAATGGACTTAATGGTGTAATCTACAGACATACACAAAGTTATGTACACGTCTTATATCATTGTGCAACTTTTTACCACACACACATATATATATATATATATGTATATATATATATATATATATATATATATATATATATATATATACATATATGATAAATTTGCACATTTATACGTGTTTTTTCATATTTCAAATGGGCTTATAGCGTCCTGCTTTCCAACTGGGGTTGTGGCTTAGCTAATAATAATAATAATAATAATAATAATAATAATAATAATAATAATAATAATAATAATAATAATAATAATAATAATAATAATAATATATCTCTTTTGACGTTATTACTGTTTTTAGAATGATTTATTGTTAATTTGTTCTCATTATTTATTTATTTCCGTATTTCCTTTTCTCACTGGGCTATTTTTCCCTATTGGAACCCTTGGGCTTATAGCATCTTGCTTTTCCAACTAGGGTTGTGGCTTGACTAATAATAATAATGATAATAATAATAATAATAATAATAATAATAATAATGTATATGTATATATATATATATATATATATATATATATATATGTATATATATATATAAATATAAATGTATGTATATATATATATGCTTTATTTTCATATGTAATTCAAGATAGTTTTGGTATTTATTGTCAGTAGCGTCATCTAGGGGGGACTATTGGGGATGAGCCCCCAAAACTAAAGTCCCATCCCCCCCCCCCCCCCGCCACAAGAGCAGTGACCCGACATATCCAATAGAAACTAACAGTATCCGTAATCAACATGCAAACCTCAGATATTATCAATTTATTATCTATATCAAATATCCAAGGAAAGTCATAGACCACAGTCAGGGGCTAGTTCAGTTAAAAAAACATTTATTTACCAAATACCTAGGCAGCTAAGTTAACTGAATGACTTACAAATTTAATTAAAAACAATAAAGAGCATTTTGACGATATTTGAAAATTTCTATGCGTTAACAAATGATTACTTTATGTAATCTGTTACATGCTCCTTACATGTACAGCAATCTCAAACTCAGCCATGTAATCTGAAGAAGGACCCACACAACTAATACTTAAAATGTATCCAAAAGTACAGTTTGGTTCACAGACGGGTCTTTTTAATGTGATTGGTATGGCACGTATGAGTGGCTTGAATACTCCGTGACTGGTGACTGAGTTTATTGCTTTGAATGCAGACTCTTTGGTGCTAATGTAGGACAGGCACAGCTCCATCCTGTTCGTAATACCAGGCATACAGTTAATTCTAAAAATCAGCCCTTCTCCATCATGAGACTCAATACTGCACAGTATTCTAAAAGATTTATTCCAGCTGTGACCAAGTTGTGGAATGATGTTCCTAATAGGGTAGTTGAATCGGTAGAACTTCAAAATTCAAACTTACAGCAAATGTTTAGTTGAATCGGTAGAACTTCAAAGGTTCAAACTTTCAGCAAGTGTTTAGTTGAATCGGTAGAACTTCAAAGGTTCAAACTTTCAGCAAGTGTTTAGTTGAATCGGTAAAACTTCAAAAGTTCAAACTTACAGCAAATGTTTCTATGTTGAAAAGCTGACATAGGTCTTTTTATAGTTTATATATGAAATATCAGTTTTGATGTTGTTACTGTTTTTAAAATATTTTCTCTTAATTGATAATTATTTCTTATATCGTTCATTTATTTCCTTTACTCACTGGGCTATTTTTCCTAGTTGGAGCCCTTGGGCTTATAGCATCTTGCTTATACAACTAGGGTTATAGCTTAGCTAGTAATAATAATAATAATAATATTAATAATATTAATAATAATAATAATAATAATAAAAATAAAAGAAGATTCACGAAAAGACATTAAAGCTTAAAAAGGCACATACCATGTTATTACTATGGAAAAATCGCTCAACCTCAAAATTTCACAGTTGCATGGTAATTTTCATAAACAACTTGATAGCCAACCTAAACAACATGTTCTTCACAATAGAGAATATTTTAATATACTATTTAACATTGTTATTGCAATTATTACTAAATCAAACATAGCATTCAAGGGGCATGTTGAAAGTAAAATTTCATTAAATAAGGGTGTCTTTTTGGAAGTTTTTTTATTAGATATGCAGAGTGAAAGATTTTGTGACCTAAAAAAAAAAATTCATTAAATGCCAAGTATGCACCTGGGTTAAGTCCGAATTATCTTCTCAAAGCTGTAGCCGATTGTTTACTTGATGTCATAGCCAAAGAAGCCAAATCATCACCCTTCTTTGCAATTAGATCTGATGAGACTAGTGATGTTATTATTACTGAGCAGCTTTGTGTCTTCATTAGGTATGTCATAGATGAAACAGTAAATGAGAGGTTCATACGATTAATTTCTTTGAAGAATCTTGATGCTACTTCTGTAGCTAGTGCGTTGTTAGAGAAGCTCCACAATCTTGGCCTAATTATTAATAAACTAATAGCTCAGTGCTACGATACAGCATTTTAATGAGTGGCAAAATCAGTGGTGCGCAGGTACAAATCCGAGAATCTGTTCAGAATCCATGCTTTTATATACCGTGTTCTGCACAAAATTTGCAGTTACTCATAACAGACAGCTGGCTGCCTGCTACAAGTAGTACATTTTTTCAACTTGATTTGAGGTCTGGTTAACTTCATCCATGGTTCAACCTTCCGCCATGATACAGTATATTCATAGACCTCCAGAAAGATAAAAAACTGTTAGTTCTGGAACTTCTTAAAGTATGTCAACACAAATGGAAATATAGCCATAGGCCCAGTCAATATCACAACGCTGTGAGATTTTGATGAATACTCTAGAAGATTTGTCTAACCATGGAATATCTGGTGAAGAAAAAGCCTTACCTAATGGATTCCTACAAGCTTTAAATAAGTTTGAGACAGATTTTCTGTTGATTACCCTTTTTTGTAGTATTTGATATTACAACCACACTATCAAAGACATGGCAGAATGAAAATATGGAACTTGCTGCAGAACTTAGCATGGCCCAAGAAACAATTGAAATTATTTATGACTAAATAAATGTTTACTTCCATTTTAACATCATTTGGCAAAAATCAATTGATTTTGCTACTGTGAGAAACATAACTTCAGCATTTCGTCAGCTTTCAAGAAAAGGAGTCCATCTTCACGTCTGTTGGAATCCTTTGTCATAGAAAACACAGGTCAAAAAGACACCTTTGGAAGGGTTGAGGACCCAAGAGGCTGCTGTAAAAGGTCTCTGTATATCCCTATTTTTGACAAAGTACCCAGTGAATTTAGACAAATATTTGATGAACCAAAATGTTACCTCCCTGGTATAGCTGACTGCACCCATCATCTCCAAATTTCTTGAATGAAAATTACTTGCAATACCTTGCTGACCAGTACTTAATTGAAGGGGAAAGCCTCCATGTAGAACTACTTATTGCTCAGAGAACATTCCAGGATGATGTGAAATGTATTTCTGATGCTTTGGATAAGCTGAAATCAATGAAAGAAAGTTTCCCCACACTTTGGAATTTAATGCGATTCGGCTTTAACTTTCCCTGTCAGTAATGCTAAATGTGAGCGATCTTTTTCCGTCTTGAAATTGGTCCAAACTTATCTCAGGGCATCAATGGATCAAGAACGAGTGACCAGACTGGGCACAATTTTTATTAAGAAAACTGTAGTGGAATCCCTTGATCTTGATAGGGCAGTGGATAGGTTTGCAGCTATCCCAATATTTTTACTGCCAAACTTAGGTGAATCCACCACAGGGCATTTATTTCTAAATTGATTAAGTTAGATGCAATATACTTCATATGAAATGTGATTTTTTATTCTATTTCTATTTTTTTTTCTTTTTTTATGAGAGAAATAGCTCTGCGTTATTGTATTTTTTAAACAGTTTTGCCCTTTTGCAAGAATACGTGAAAGTATATGTGCACAGAATAGTTTCATCATAGTATCTATAATATGTAATATGCTGCATATATAGATATATGTAATGCGCATGAAACACTCCATTTTTTCACTCCTGCTTATCTACCGAGTTACCACCTAATGGTCATATCAAATATATCAAACTGATAAGGCTCCTCCCACCCCCACCCAAATTCAACCTTTAGTGACGTCACTGTTTATTGTATGCTATTTGTTTTAGTTTCAATGATAATATTTTTTTTAAATATCCTTTCTGTTCAGTTCCCAAGATAGAGTCCGGGAAAACTTTGCGCTAAAGAGACTTCAGTCAGTAAATTAGATTGCTTTTTGCATCCAACAACAAGGTCACTGGCTCATGAATCAAAAGAAGTATCAAAATGGGCTTGTTGTACTATTTTTTACCAATCAATAAACAGCGGATGTTAAAAGATCGTCCTGCGGTATTGGTTGTTCTTTTCTGTATCTCAATAGGTGTCATATTTCGAGGTCATTTAGCTCTAATAGACACAATACAGAAAAAAGTTCACTTATAAACCGTCTTTCTCTCTTTTAAGCATCATATTGTAAAAAGAAATATCTTCTGTAAGAAACTTTTTTGGCATCTTTGTCAACGTAAGAAGTCTCGCCTTACACCGAAGATCTGAGAAAATGCCAGATGGGCAGGGAAATGAAGAGCTCTAAAGACTTTCATATTGTCTTAAAATTACGTTTCCTTGGTAAAGAATTCATTTCAGCATGTATTAAAACTGATGTGTGTGAAAAGAAAAAGAAAACTGAAACTAACCATTATATATATATATATATATATATATATATATATATATATATATATATATATATATACATATATATATATATATATATATATATATATATATTTATATATATATATACACATATATACAGATTATGACGAGAGATTTCAAGAACAATAATACAGGAAATATACTTATTGGTTGGGATACGTTACTTTAGCCTAATGCTCTTTGGTCAAGAGCACTTTGGTCTAAAAACACTTTAGTCTAAAGACACTTTGGTCTAATAATACTTTGGTATAATGACAATTTGACAAAACATTAAATGAAATGTTTGATAAATTGGAAAATTCTTCGTTTTTACATAAATACAAATAAACAAAATAAATTATGCTTGAAATTTCAATTACTTTCCAAAGAGTAAAAATAAAAAGGAAACTTGACAATATTAGAAATAAATAAGAATATTTAAAACAAAATAGAAAAATAATGCATAAAATGGTAAAATTATATAAAGAATTACAACCAATTAAAATGCAAGAATTAGAAAATTTCTAAAACGAACACAGGTTATGTGCAATACTACGAAGGTAATCTTTCCATGGAACGATTCTGGTAACCGGTAACAACTTATAAAATTCTTTTTTTTTTTTCTCTCTTCTTACTGCTTTGATATTTTTTCTTCTCAGCGCTGACCACTACGATGAGTGGAGATATTCATGTATGTTCTTCTCATCTTAGAGCATCGAGAACATTATATAGCTTTGAATGAGATCTTACTAAGACACTAGCTCTTCTATGACATACTTCAACAGAATATGTCGTACGTGATTTATCATAATAAAAGGTGAGTTCGTAAACATTCACGTCTTTGTATTCCATTTACAAAGGTATTTCCTATGTACTCAATAAACGGCAATGCATCTTCAGGTGCACTTTGTTTTAAGCATTGTACTCCTATTGGTACATCAGCAATGGACACAAAAGCCAAAGCGTTCACTTTTCGACTTGATAATAAAGAAAAGTCAGTATCATTATATGAAGATTTACAAGCCCCAATTGCTAAAATTTTCTCTGGGTCGTTTGGCAAAAATGAACAACTACATCAGCCAATGATTTTAGAAGCTTGGGAATTGTGGTTCATTTCTTTCTTTTCGATATTTCGAGTGATGCAATCACTAACAGGAAGCAGCGGTTAGGAACCCGGTGGGACCTCACTAGTTGCGTCAAAAATTATTGCTGCTTGCTTTCTGATGTTGAAAGAACTTTTTAAAATTATTTTCAATGCTTGAAACACTTATTGAGGTACATCAGAATAACTTAACTAGTAAATTGTCATAAAATAAACAGATCATTATAACAAATTTATCGTTAAGTGATTGTTCTTTACGACAAATTGTCGTAAAATAAAGAATTCAGTATACCAAATTTATCGTTAGTTTGCTGTTCATTATATAGAAGAGTTATAAGACCAAAGTGTCTTTAGGCCAAAGTACTTTTAGACCAAAGTTTTTCAGACTAAAGTACTTTAGACCATGGTGTTTTAGACGAAAAGTCTTAGACTCCTGGTTATAGATTGAATATTACTCTAAAAACCTTACACAACACGCAAGAACATAAACAAACAAAGTTTAATCAACCAAGAGAGCAGGCAGGCTTTAGAAGTGGGTATTCAACAAATGACCATATCCATGTAACTAACAAAGTAATGGAAAAATCAACAGCGTATGACAAACCACTCTGTGTGGAATTAATAAACTATGAGAAAGCTTTTGAGTCTGTGAACTTAAACAAAGTCGGTAATAAAAGCCTTTCAAATACAACGGATAGATGAATCTCCTGTTAGAACATTTGAAGATATCTATACAGGAAATACAGCCATCCTGAAAGTACAAAAAAATAGTGAGAATATTCCGATTGAGGAAGGAGTCAAACAGGATCACCCCATCTCTCCTAAATTGGTCCCCAGGACATGAGACCGAAATCAAAAGAAGGATAACCTTTGGCTGGAGAGCTTTTGGTAAACGAAATGAGATCATGAAAGGTAAAATGTCCGTTTTCTCTAAAAGGGAAAGTATCTAATCAGATGGTCCTACCAGTATTAACTTGGGCATCAGAAACTTGGAACCTTACTAAAGCCTTAGAACATAAGCTAGTTACAACTCTAAGAGCTATGGAAAGAATAACGATGGAAATAAAGCAAAGACAGAAAACAGCAACATAAATACGAAAGCCAACTAAAGTAGAGTAAATTCTAATATCAAGTAAGAAAAAGAAATGGACATGGGCAGGGCATATAAGGAGAATAACAGATAATAGCTGGGCATTAAGAATAACAGGATGGGGTCTCTAGAGATTGTAAAAGAAGCAAGGGAAGGTAAAGTGGACGATGGATAGTAAAAAGAAAATTTATGGGTATAGAGTGGCATAGAAAGACCTTAAAGAAGTGTTTGTTGGTCTAAATATTACGGTTTTTCTTAGAAAATGAGGCTAATATTTATACAATTAAGTTTGTAACATTTGTAAAATCTCTGCTATTGTGAGGATTTGTTCTAATAGTCTCAAGAATTTTAGTTGCAGCAGCTTTTACTTCTCTCTCTCTCTCTCTCTCTCTCTCTCTCTCTCTCTCTCTCTCTCTCTCTCTCTCTCTCTCCAGTTATTGATCAGTTTTAGTCCAGAGCTACGGAAACGAGCTAATGTTGTTATTTTCCTCATTTGAGAGAACGTTACTCCATCTTCATATGTGTTCATTAACTTATTTTTCAAGATTTCTCATTAAATCCTGTAAATCGAATTGGTAATCTCCTGATTCAGCAATGTACCAAAACAGTTTTTTAAAGGCACTGTCAATGTGCTCATCCTTTGAACGTCCTCTTTTTTTTTTATTTTTGATGTGTGGTAGGATAGAAAATTAATGTCATCCTTCACAAAACTGTTAATTCGTTACTTCTTTCTTTAGCAATGTCTAAAATTTACTTTTCAAATGCAAAACTCTAACTTATCAAATTTTTCTGCATCTGTGCACATTCCTTTCTTTTCAAATACAGTATCACATATATCTTCTGATCTCATGGTCTCGTGTGTTTCTTGTGAACTTTCTCTTTTCTTTTTTACATCTCTGGCTATATTTTTCTCTATATACTCACGCCTACATATTTTATGCACTTGAATAACCCTAACTCTCTTTACCCTTTAAAATTCCGTCATTTCTGATTTTACTGACATTCTCAAATTATGGATACCATCTTCTCACGCTCAATGTTTCACCTCAACTTAATGTCTTATAGTAGCAAAATCACATCTGGGTACTTTAAGCCATTAGGTAGTAGGTTGGCCAGGGCACCAGCCACCCATTGAAATACTACCACTAGAGATTTATGGGTTCATCTGACTGGCCAGACAGTATTACATTGGATCCTTC
>NC_090739.1:51095387-51177887 GCF_036898095.1 Palaemon carinicauda
ATTTCTTTAAAAAAAGAAGAAAAACACCCTGGCAACACTGGGTACATCTGCTAGTAATAATATTAAATTTAATCATATTAATAATAATAGTTATTTCTGCAATTTTAATAATTGTCATTTTAATTTTTTTTTCAATTAAAAGTAATTATAATAATTTTAGATACAATAACAGTTTTAATCATTTTATAGATTTTAAAAGTAACAATAATTTGAAAAACAATACTTTTAACAATTATAACAATAATAATTATTTTGATCATTTTAATTATGATCATGATTTTAAAACCAATAAATATATCAATAATTCTAATAATTTGAAAAATAACAATAATTTTAATAATTCTAAAGATGATAATAATTTCAAAAACAATGATGATTTTAATATTTGTAATATTAATAATAATCTTAATAATGATAATTTCAAAACAATAATCATTTTATCAATTTTCATAATAATAGTAATAATAATAATAATAATAATAATAATAATAATAATAATAATAATAATAATAATAATAATAATAATAATAATAATAATCATAATAACGATAATAATAGTTTCAAGGATTTTTATAATAACAATAATAATAATAATAATAATAATAAGAAGAAGAAGAAGAAGAAGAAGAAGAAGAAGAAGAAGAAGAAGAAGAAGAATAATAATAATAATAATAATAATAATAATAATAATAATAATTTTAATTATTTTGATAATAATAATAGTAATTTCAAAAATAATAATAATTTTAATTATTTTGATAATAATAGTAATTTAAAAAATGATGATAATTTTAAAACATAATTGTTTCAACCATTTTAATAATAATGAAAATTTTAGAAACAGTAACATTTTTAATAGTAACAATTTTGAAAATACCACTAATTTTTCAAAAAAAAAAAAATTCAACAATAACAATAACTTTGATGATGATAATAATTTTTTAAACTATAAATATTCTAATGATAATAATAATGATAATAATAATAATAATAATGATAATAATAATAATAATAATAATCATGATAATAATGATAATAATAATAATAACTTTGATAATTTAATAGCAATAATAATAATTTTAATATTTTTATACTAATGATAACTTTAATAACAACAACAACCACAACAACAACAATAATAATAATAATAATAATAATAATAATAATAATAACAATAATAATAATAATAATAATAATAATAATAATAATAATGAAAATTTTAATGATTTTAAAACAATAATAATTTTGATCATTTTATTTAAAATAATAATAATTCTAATAACTTTAATAATATTAGGAATTTTAATCATTATAATGATAACATTTTTATAATTTCATCTGTTCCCCAGATATATTTGTCTATTCGTAAGCTACACCTCTACAGGCAGTAGTGTACAAATAGATATAAGGAGAAAATACAGATTTCCTCTCTTTACTTGCCTCCTAACAATAACATTTTGTATGATAAATTAGTAGAGGTGATTCAATAACTCCCTCAACCTTTTCTCTTCCTGAGAGATTTGAATGGTAGACATTCTTTATGGGGCGATGTTTTACCAAAGGTAAGAGGTAATGTTATATCATCAGTTATGGAAAATGAAGATGTAGGACTCCTTAATGCAGGAGAGCCTACGTACTTTCATGTCCAGACAGGTACCTTGTCATGCATAGTGCATTGACCTTGCAATTACAATCGCTAACTGCCTTCTCGATTTTGATTGGAGAACATTAGAAGATTGACACACTAGTGACCATGCAACAATCATTAGATACACCAACAATAATCCACCTTTACAGAGATCCCTACGATAGAACCTTGAAAATGCAGACTGGGATAGATTTCGTGAGCCAAGCAAAATTGAAGGGAATGCAAAACACTATGAAAGTGTTGATGATACAATAGACTTACTGAACGTAACTCTCCATACATGAGGAGTCAATTCTATTCACAAAACCATAGGGTTATTCAAAGGGTGACCAGTCCCCTGATGGTCTTCAGAACTAGCTAGATTGACTAGATTCCGAAGATGCTGGACAGAGGAGAATTTGATAATATATAGAAATATAGAGCACAGTTCCGTCATGCCATGAAAGAAGCTAGGGACCAGTCTTGTATAAATTTTGTCTCCTCGGTCAACTGTAGAACACTACTATCTTCTGTATGAAGGAAACTAAAAAAGATAGCAGACAAATTTACCCACAACCCACCACCACTGTTGAACGTGAATGGTCAGTATGTGACTGGAGCAAATGTTGTTAGCAATACCTTGGCCGATCATTTCTCCAAGGTGTCATGGAAGTGTGAAGGAGCTCCTGGTCACCAGCATAGAAGCACTGAAGAATTGAAACATAATAAATTTTACAACAGAAAAGGTGAAATCTTACAATGCTCCTTTTACTGAAAGGGAATTTGATTCTACACTTGCTACTTACAATGATGAAGCCCCTGGACCCGATGGAATTCCATATGCAATGGTTAAACATGTACATATCAATTAATACTAGTATTTTAAGCCTTGTTAACAGAATAACGCATGAACATAGTTATATAAGTGTTTGGGAACTAGCCATTATTTTAGCCCTTTTAAAACCAGGTAAGGATAAATTTTTAGCAGCAAACTATCTACCACTTGCATTGACATCCTGTTTATGTAAGATCGTGGAGAAGATGATCAATTTAGGACTGGTGTGGTATCTGGAGAAGAAAGGAATTTTATCACCTATCCAGTCTGGATTTTAAAAAATGCACTCAACGACTGATGTGTTGGTAAGACTTAAGTCCTCTATTTGTGAAGCCTTTGCTTCCAAACCAATAAACAATCTTTCTTTTTTATCTTGAAAAAGCATATGACACTACATGGAGATATGGCATACTTAATACCATTCATAATTTGGGATTGAAAGGAGAGCGGCCAATGTTTATGCAAGCATTTGTATTACATAGATTTTTCAAGTTAGAGTAGGTAAAACTCTGTCAGAGAGAAAATGTCAGGAAGAAGGAGTTCCCCAAGGTAGTTTGCTAAATGTAAATCTATCTAAATTAGCCATTAATGGGATATCCTCGGTCATTCCCCAAGATATTCTCTCAACACTATTTGTAGATGATCTCTCCATATAATTTACTGGGGCTAGAATGGCAATGGATGAGAGAAAACTACAACCCTCAATTGACAAAATTATTTACTCAGCTGATATGAATAAATTTAAGTTTTCGACAAGCAAGACTGTTGTTTGCCATTTCTGTCGTATTCAGGGAGTAGCCTACATCCAGACCCGGATATGTACATCAAAGGTCAACGGATCTAATTTGTAAGTGAAGCTAAAGTTTTAGTATTGATATTTAATTACAGGGTGACCTACATTCCTCACTTGAAAGCCTTAAAAACAAAGTGTCTTGAGACCCTGAACCTTTTAAAATATTTTTCCCATACAGCATGAGGGGCAAACTGCAAAACTCTTTTTAAAATTATACAAGGCTTTAATTTTTTTTCAAAAATTAGCTATTAGTGTGAAAAATGCTCCTGAGGTACTCCAAGCCGATTAAAGATTTCAGATTCTATACACCGTACTGGTATCAGATTGGCCACAGAAGCCTTTAGAGCCTCGCCAGTCCCAAGCCTCTTTGTTGATGTTGGAGAATTACCTTTAGACCTGTACCAAAAGTTTTCTATTGTTCGGCATTGATTAAGGTTGCAAAGACTTCCTAATTCTTTAGTGTATCAGACTACAAACCTTTTAAGCTCTGTAGATATTTTGAGTTGCACCCAAAATCTCCTCAACCCTATGGTTTTTGGGTAAAACAATGGTACAAAGTCTTGATATAGCTAGAAGAAAGGTGCTTCTATTTAAGATATCATCAACCCCTCAATGGAAATTACCAAAGATATCCTTCTGCAAATATTTTATTGGTATTAAAAAGAATATGACTGACTTAGAAGCCAGGTCTCTTTTCATGGAACATGTTGCAGAAAATATGGAATCAACTATTATATATGCTGATAGCTCGAAATCTGATGTTGGTGTTGGCTTTGTAGTTGAGTAGGAAGATAGGGTTCCCATGCACCTCCATGATATATTTTTTTACCCTTCATTTTTACATTCTCTGAGGTCTATGGGAATGGATATTCCCTTGCTCCCATTCCAAAAAATGTCCCATGTGGGTCATTTAGACGTTTTTTATCCGCTACCTTGATTTTCTTAGGATGCAAAGGTTCGGGGTATGGAGCAATACAAAGAACATTTTCATATAGAAAGAAATTGATAACAGGTACAAATTAGGTATCATTAGATTCGGTATGACATCAACTTTTACAAGAAAACATTAGTTATTCAATTTAAGTGGTGGTGTTAAAGTTCATAAAGTGACAGAGTAGTCTTTCTGCATTACAGGATGTGCAGACCACTGGATTTTACAAAATGTTTTATTTGTGTTGTATTAGAAATCAGTTGGTATGACTGCCTGCTTGTGGTTAATTGGTGGTGGATAATTATGTTTTTTTTAGGTAAAGACTAAATAGACTAACACTTGGGTTGTGGTATTGCACGCATAATTGTAGTTGTTGGTGATGGCTTCATCATATCAAAAGAAAAGAAATGCAGAACTGATCATGATTGGAATTCAAAGGAACTACAGAAGCCGCCCCCTGTATGAATATTTCTTATTAGTGGTATACATGGTGAATTCATACCACTTCACAATATCAGGTGTTCTCCCCAGGAAAATCTTGAGATGTTACATGGTCTACGTGAGAAACAGCTCCTTCAGCCTTATAATTCACCCACTCATATGGAGGCTGTGTGTTGGTTAATTCCAGACAATCTTGATGGTGTGGCCTTAGAAATCGTAGGATATTATCGAGGATGTTATCAAGCCTTTACTAAACACTAGGATTGCTTGAAATGTATTGCATAAGACGATGGACCATCAACAATTTGATCTCCTTATAAACTATCAACCTATTCCAGAAAGTTTTTCCATCAGAAAAGCTTGAGATGAAAGTTTCCGGAAGGACTGAACACTGTGCCCAGTGCGCATCTTTTGAAGGAAAGGCAGGAGCTTAGACTCATAAAATCCCAAGCCCTAGAAATAAGAGACAATCATTTGCATCGCAAGGTGGCAGACAAAGATTTGTTTGCAAGAGAGGCTCGTTTCTACAAGTTCTGCCATAGATCATTCAAGCTGAGACATATTAATCATTTGCATTGAAAATAAACAAGAGGAAAAGCTTGAAGATCATCAAAACTCATTTTATGTAGTTCTAGATTTCATACACGAAAGGGTACTTGGACAGAAGGAGGTAGTGAAACTTGGAACTCTTCGCCACCTGTATGTCCCAAGAGCTTGAGCTCTTTGGATTTTCAAATCAATATTCCAGTAGTGATAAGCTATAAACCTGACGTCAAAGGCACAAAATTAATGAGTGCATTACGTTTACACAGGTGATTCATGGAGACAAGATATGCATAATCTACAACTTGGTGTATGTCACAAGCATCTCTGTTGCAGAAGCAGTGACTCAGACATATAGGCTTGATTCCAAAGACAAGTTCAAGGATGTTGCCTTGCACTTGCATAGTGTTGGTCAGGGGAAGTTCAACGATTCACCACTACTTCCCTGGTGTATTACAACGGATAAGCTGGATACCAGGACACCAGCAGAAAAAAAACCCGTTCCTAAAGACTCTTATCTTGGATGAAGAAGATTTACAAAAGTCTAAGAAGAGCCAACGTCTGGGGCTTTCGATAGCTCAGGCGAGTTTTAACCAATATTAAGTTCTAACAGCTTTGGAACAATATCATTAGTCAATCAAATTCTACCTGTTTAACTGCGCTCTATCATAAATCACATATTTATTCCCTTTGTTTCATCTCCAAGGCATCTACCATGCAGTGACAAAGAGAGTGTGGAAGTTACCTAAACACATCTTTCTTTGCAGTACAATACGCCACCTACATCAAAGCAAGCAGTTCACCAATATACTTCATAGATTGGGTCACTGAAAGTCATATGATTTTGCCATGGAAATTGAGACAGTACTTACAGAGGCCCTCAATGCTTCCTCTTCTTTCACTCTCCAAATTGCTAATGGTGAAGACAATGAAGTTTTTTATGTTGGTGGAACACCTTGAACAAAATAACTACAAATGTCCATGATTCAAACGTGGTGAACAGCACTGGAATGATCCTGATACTAGAGATGAAACCAAACACTGACACTGCCAACAAAGTTTGAACCCTCCCACTTGTACTACATAATAAGACTCTTTATTTGAAAGCTGAAACCCCACCAATGTTGCTCCCTTTTCATTTTTATGGTTGAATAAGGACCAAATTTCCCATAAGAGCTACGTTCATTCCACCCATCAGAAACAATATGATGTACTCTAGAGATCATCCAAGAGTACTGATTGTAGTTACTTATGCGAATGGTCAATAGCATAAAAGAAACAAAACAGGTCCCTGGATTTAAAGGTTTCTCTTTTGATACTAGCAAAAAACATCTTGAAAGTCGATCATTGAATATTTCAACCCTATCAATTAGGTGTTCAATGAATATTATACCATCAGGGAGTTGTTGAAGTGATCAGAAGATGCTACATTTGAGGTTGGCCAGAGGTATGTTCTCCGCATTTATGACCCTGGAGGTTGCATGAAAGCACTTCTCCTCGTTTGGACATTTCCAGAAGAATACAAGAACTGTGTGGCAACTCCAAGGCCTTTCAAAACTGTGATGAAATATATGGGTATGTTGACTGGTCATAAATGCATTGATTCAGACTACTCTGAAATCCTCCTTGAGGCTGGACTTATAATCAATGGTTACCTTAAGCGTATGCTAAAAAAGAAAGTACGGTATACGCAAAAGCTCTGTTCTATCTCAAGATGGTAAGTGAAACAATGGAGCAATTGTTGATAGAGTGCTTCAGTAAAGGGGAGAATGTAAAACATCACTAACCCGGTGACATTGAGGCATTTACGTTTTTTATGTATTGCTGTTCCAAACAGAAATCTATGGACACTGTTGGTAGATTCGTGTTAAAAAGATGGTTGGAAAAGATGAGCAACTGACAACGAAATCTAAGATTGACCTCTCTCAATTGCCAAATTAACAAGACAACCTCATCACGCACATTGATCATATGAACCATCACCTTACTATTTACAAGCGAGCATATATTCCAATTTTCTAGTCTCCAAAGCGATATGATCCTGGATAAGGTTGGCAAAGAAGATGAGGGGATTATGGAACCAGTGTTGTCAAGTGGGCAAGGACTTCCCCCTACTCTGATAGACCTAGTTGAGAAGACTACATAGGAGATGCAACAGTGTAATGACGACATTAAGGAAGAACAGTATAGTCAGGATAGTGATTATGAACATCTCAGTGATTAAGAAAGCTAGAGACTTTTGGCAGTCATCATAAAGTTTTAATATTAACTAGTTATGGGTCTATGTATTATGGTACTTAACTCGTGTTACTCCGATCTCTATGTAATATATTTGCATATCAATTAGCTATAGGATTGAGTGGAAGAGAAAGTACCAAGGCAATGATACAGGAACTGTATTCAAGGACCCTTTGGGACATGTAAAGCCTTTTTACCATTAAAATGAGGCAGAGAAACAAGGTGTGTTAAATTGCAATGTCACAATAAACTCTACAAAAATGCATTTTCTTTCAATATTTTCGTGTATTTTTACAGAGAGGTTTAATGGTGTCGTACAAAGTTCCATGATTTGTAGTAGTTTCAAAAATGGCTAATATATGTACAGTTTCTCCCCTCCAAATTTGAAGCTAATAGGGTTAGTTATAGAGGTACAGGGCAGATAACAATGAAAATTTGCGTAATATTTTACCTTCAGGTCTTTGACTTGATCTTTTAACCCATGATGATGTCATTGATTCCAAGGATGAAAAATTAATGAGTTATTTGGGATTGTGGAGGCTGTAACCTTTCCAATGATACCAAATCTGTGCCTGTTATCAATTTCTTTCTATGTGAAAATATCATTTATATTGCCCATACCCCTAACTTTTGCAGAGAAAAAAAAAAAAAAAGGCTAAATGACCAACATGGGACATTTTTGGAATAGTAACAAAGGAAGTTCCATTCTCACAGACCTCAGGGAATGTAAACATGAAGGTTAAAAATATATCATGGAGATGCATGGGAACCCTATATTCCTACTAGGCTATTGGAGTATATAGTAATGCTTTTAACTGTAAAGGTCACTTCCTCCAACATCTGTATTTACTGCCGAACTATATGGCATACTAACCACTATTGAAAAAAAATAGCTTAAAAAGAGGAGGGCAATTTTACCATTTCTAGTGATGCAAAAAGTGTCCTACAAGTTTTAGAAGTAACCCTTTAGTTTCAAAAATTTTAAAGTGGCTTTTTATTATTGCTTTGAGAGGTAGACTATAGGCCTAATAATTCGATTTTGTTGGGTTCCAACACACGTAGTTGTGTCTGGGAATGAGAAAGCAGATTTGCTAGCCAAGAATGCTGAAGCTGATTTGCTACCAGAAAGGTATCCCATCCACTGTAATGATTATTTACCAAGCATTAATAATTTATTTTGTAATAATAGGCAACAACATTGGGAGAGTTCAGAAGGAAGTAAGATGAGAGAAATAACGAATGTTATATCTCCTTGGAGGTATGACATGATGCCCTGAAAGTAGAAGACTACTATTTGTTGTCTCCGCATTGGTCACACTCGGTTGACACACGAGTTTCTGATAACCAGCCAACACCAGCCATCTGTTTGGTTCTCTTGACAGTGAGACACTTGTTCACCAAATGCCCCACATATAGCACCTTCGGAAATTGATATCTGTTTGAAGCTCGAGGTGAGGATAGCAGGATCATCCTTGCCAAGATTCTCGGACCTGATGCTGGAAGTATTTTTAGATTTATTTCAGAACCAGGTCTTATGAAAGTTATTCAACTTTAAAAGGACATCATTACTTTTATCATAAATTGAATTTGCTTTTATTTTGTATTCATGACAAATGATATTGGCGTCAATGACCTTAGATGTCAGGATGCCAGGAAACTCCAAATAGATCAAACAATCCCCGCAAATGAGTGATAGAGCAATACTCTTCTAAATGTTTTTCCCTATTAACATTTATTACAACTTTTTTATATTGCTGCAAATGTTTGATTTGATAATGTTTTTTTGAACAACTTCGTTGCCTTGAATTTTCAATGTATTTAGTTTTAGGCTATACTTTGTGTTGTGAATTGGTAATTGTGAGCGCTGGTGTTTATGTGCGTGCTTAGCAACATTGATTGAGATGTTAACAGTGTACCGACTTGGCTAACACCTGACTACAACTTAAAGCCGAATAAAGCCAACGTTCCAGCAACTGTGTTTGGTATCCTACAATTTAATCCGCTTATATTCACCAGGGACAAGTTTCTGCGGCCCAGCCCGATTAACGTGGACCCAGAATCAGCAGATGCATAGGATAAATGGATCATGTGGCACTATAACTTCTGTGCAGCCATCAACCCAGTCTTACATCCAGATAAGTAGGCCCTACTTCATGCTCATGTATCTTGTAAACTGATCAAGATAATAAAAAGTGCCACCACATATGCCACTGCCATAAACCTGTTAACTAGATTTGTTAAACAGAAAAGTGAGGTGTTCACCAGATACAAATTAGCCACCTACAAGCAACAGAGTGGTGAGACTCTAGATGCTTTTTTGGATAACCTCAAAGGTCTGGCCTCGGAATGTAGCTTAATTGATTGTACAGCTGCTCAGGCTGAGGAACTGACCATCAGAGATGCATACATCACAGGTATGGCATAAAATGCAATCCATCGGACACTATTAGGGAAATTATCTTTGGACTTATCCACAGCTGTGAAACAGGCTTGTGCATTGGAAATGGCTCAACTGCACACAGCATCTTATGCAAGTGAAACCAACACCACAGTGGCAACATTGATAGATGAGCAGGCAAAACACAAAACGAATCCCAATAGTGTTCAGGTCGAAATGAGTGACTGCCCAGATTCAAGTGAGTGTGCTGCTGCCGTCGGCAGTCAGAGGTACTTCTTTTGTGAAGGATCTCTATGTCCCAGAGCCCATTGCCTAGCCAAGAAAGCCTCGAGTTCCTGCTGTCAGAAGATGGGTCATTATGCTCGTGTCTGCAAGTCGCAAAGAAAATGATGGAATGATAATGGTGAAACAACTAGCTCTAATCCTGTAGATGGAGTAGCGCTAGACACCTTCACCCAGCCCACCCCAGCTTCCGTGACAGGGACCGCGCTGGACAGCAGCTTCTCTTGCACTATGAAGTGTATGCAGAACTGTCCTACCTGTAACACTAAACGGAGGCGAGGCTCTGGACGGGCTGGTTGATACTGGAGCATTTAAAAGCTTTATAGACACCAAAGTAGCTAAGGCTATGAACCCAATGACTCATTCTTCAGCCTGCAGCATAACCATGGCTAATGCCGAACAGACAATGAAGCTTACGGAGTGTTGCAATTACGATTTAACCGTAAATGGAAGAGTATACCCTGACTTCTGCCTGCACTTGATGGATGATTGCATGGATCCTATTGTCTTGGGACATGACTTCCTACAGTTACTCAAGTAAGTCAGCGTAGACTTTGGTGGGACGCTACCACCTTTAGAGCTAAATATCCAGTCACCTTGCACTCTGATAATGGCTCAAATTAAACCGCCCGCCATCTTTGACAATCTGACAGTCGACTATCACCCAATACAGTTGAAATCCAGAAGGTATTCCAAAGAGGACTCTAAGTTCATCAAGAAAGAAGTAAAAAGACTGTTATATGTGGGTATCACCACACCAAGTCACAGTTCATGGAGAGCTCAAGTAGTAGTCATTGATCAGAGTGACAAGAAAAGACTGGTCATAGATCACTCGCAAACCATAAACCGATTCACCGACATGATTGCTTATCATGTTCCAGGGATCACCGAGATGATTGAGAAAATCTCTACTTACCGCTACTTCAGCTCCATAGACTTGTAGGCAGCATATCATCAAATACCACTGAACATGGCTGATCGGAAATTAACGGCATTCAAAGCGGATGGAAGACTGTTTGAAAACACGAGCTTGCCTTTTGGAGGAACCAACAGGCTACCTGTTTTCAGCAAGTTCTCAATGAAATTATTGCCAAGGAGTAACTAGAGGGTACGTTCGCCTACATAGATGACATCATGGTCTGCACTCACACACGAGAAGAGCACGACAGAAATCTGAAATGCTTTCAAGAAACTGCATGGAAGTATGAACTTACCACAAACGACAAGAAAAGCATTCATGCTCAAACATCAATCTCAGTTTTGGGTTATGTAGTGAAAGATCACTAAATCCTACCTCACCCGGAAAGAATATGACCATTGCTGGAGATGAACCTTCCAGATAGTACCTTTAGTCTCAAGAGAACTTTGGGACTCTTGTCTCACTATGCTAAATGGGTACCGAATTTCTCCCAGAAAATTCGACCTCTAGTCGAAGTGAAAACTTTCCTGATGGACAAATCCGCAGAACAAGCACTCAAACAACTGAAGAATGAAATATATCGAGCCTCACTAGGTACTATAAATGATGAAGCAGTCTTTGTAGTTGAAACGGACGCCTCTGCTGACGCCGTTACTGCCTCATTGACACAAGAAGGAAAACCAGTGGCCTTCTTTTCTTGCTCGCTTTCAGAATCAGAGAAACGACAATCGACAGTGGAACATGAAGCACGTGCTATCGTTAAAGCCATCAAGAAATAGTGACACTTTCTGCTAGTACGTAAATTCAGACTCATAACTGATCAGCAATCAGTTTTATGTTTGACGTTAAGAACCATGGCAAAATCAAGAATGAGAAAATGATGTGGTGGAGGCTGGAACTGAGCTGTTTCAACCTCGACTTCACATACAGACCTGGATCGAAGAACCAAGTAGCAGATGCTTTCTCTCTCACATTTCAGGATGTGTTGCTTCCTTTACCATTACTCAAGGAGATGAGCTGACTCAGCTTCACAAGAATCTTTGTCCCCCAGGAATCAGAAAGATGACCCACATTGTAAGACAGAAAACTTACCCTTTTCCATTGAAGAAGTTTGGACTATCATAGGTAAACGTCAAACCTGTGTTAAGATTAAACCTAAGTTCTCCAAAGAAACAGGAACATTGATAAAAGCTACCAGGCCATTTGAGCGTCTGGTTATTGACCTCAAAGGTCTAATGCCGTCAACCACAGAAAACAGATACATCCTCAACATAATCGACGAGTACAGCAGATTCGCGTTTGCAACAGAAGACAACTCAGAGAGTACCACCATTAAATGTTTGTCTACTCTCTTTTCAGTTTGAAGCCTGTCTGAGTACATTCATTCACACAGGGGACCTGCTTTTGTCTTCAGAGTATCCAAAGTTCCTTCATGACCATGGAGTGGCTACAACCTACTCATCTTCTTTTAACCTTGTGGCAACGGCCAGATCGAGAGATGCAAAGGAACTCTGTGGCGCACTGTAAGGTTAGCTCTCGCTTCTCTCTCCCTCCCTATGGAAATGTGGGAGGCTGTTCTGGATCAAGCACTGCACAGCATGAGGTCCCTTCTATGCATCGCTACAAACCAAACACCGCACGAGCGCATGTTTCTACACCCTAAGAAAGCAACTTATGTCAGAAAATGAGCCAACTCTTCAAAAGAAAGCGGTCAGGAAATCCAAGTACGGACCTAAGATCGAGGAAGTTAGACTCCTGCATGTCTACCCACAATGGGTTCAGGTTGCGCACCAAGACGGCAAGGAATCCACTGTGTCACCTTGTCACCTGGCTCCTGCAGCTAAAGTAATCGGTCCAAACACTTGCCACAAGAAAGGAAGCCGTCATGTCCTCAACATGCGAGAGAATGGTAAGACTCCCATCAATCAAGGGACCCCCTTTCCACCTGGAGACCCCAGCCTGGGAACGGAAAGAAGTCGAGCGGAGACAGAACAAGTCCAAGGGAGGAGGCCTGCAACTGAACCGCCACAAACCACAGAACCGCTCACTCCAGAAAAGGCACAGTTGAAATGAACACCTGCAGAAACGCCGACAATGAGGCGCCTCTATGCACAAGTCGCACTAGGCGCCCTCCTGGCTATCTTTCAGACTTTGTCCTAGGTGATGAGTGGGAGTAGTATGATGTTGTATGACTAAGAATGCTGGACGTGGTAAGTATCCTTATGTAATTGTGTTTGTGATGAATTAATAGTTATAAGGCCCATTGTTACCAATGAATTTTGTAATGCGAATGAGGTTAGCTTTGTAATGCAAGTGAGGTGGGCTTAGTTAAGGAATAAAGTAGGCTAATGATCTTTATAATACATATGAGGTGAGCTTTGTAAGGCGAATGTTATGTAAGAATAATTGCAGTTGGTATGAAATCTTAGTGAATTCATGCTTTATTATAATGCGAATGTGTACTGTGCTTGTGCTGTACATTCTTCTTCATAGCAGGGGTGAGTGAGGTGTAAATTGGTAATTGTGTGCGCTGGTGTGTGTGTGCGTGCTTAGCAACGTGTATTGAGACGCTAACACTGTACCGGCTTGGCCAACACCTTACCACAACCTTAAGCCGAATAAAGCCAACGTTCCAGCAACTGTGTATGGTATCCCATATACTTGGTCTGGGTTCTGCTTCACATTGTAAATCATAATATTATGCTTATTCTTTTCATTTTTAACCCACATATTTTCTTTTATTCACTAGGAGCTGGATATTACATTTTACAGTGTCAGCAATTTCTGTATTCATCGGATAAACTTCTATCCACACATAACCAATATCTTAACAAGTTTCTTCTTTCGGAGTAGTGTTGCCGCCTCACAAAAATATTTTGTACCGTTGCTTTGACCGAAAATGTACAGTTTGTACTACAAAGTCTTAATTATACCACAAATTGTAGGCCTATGCATCATTTTCCTTAGATAACACCTTTTGAAAATGGATACTTTTTAATTTTCCTTTGATTTGATATTGTTTTCGTGAATAATCTATCATTCATCGGCAAAATTTGATTACACGAGTCGTTGAAATCATTACTTTTATATTCACAATCAGTTTATAATATTTCGTAAGTATTAGAAATTTTTAGATATTAAGGTTTAGAGTGTTGCTGTAAATTTACTATTTTTGAACAAATAACAGTTTTTGCTTCATCAAGATAGAATAACGAAAAAATAATGGACATTTCATCATGAGCGCTATTTATTTATAGAAAACTTTTATTTAAGGAAAACTTACCAAATTATACTGTATTTCTAGTTACTCTTTTCTTGTATATCTTTAAATTTTGAAATTTGCATCATTCCCATAGAATGGTTTCCACTCATAATTTGTTACCCCTAGTCTATTCATTTTTGTTTACAATATAGGCTACCATTTACAGACTGTGTTCAACTTATTTCTGACGTCTGTTTTAATTCATTTTATTTGAGGATACACTTTTCATACAGCTACTGAAAATGGGGCAAGACAAGACAGGATAACATAAATTCTCTTAAGTGAACTTAGGAAAGACCTGTGATCTATTGGCATATTTCAAAGGTTCTAAACTTGCGCCAGAACTTTACTGGGTCATCAAGAATTTCAGATTTTTTTTAAAGTAAAAAAAATTAAATTCATCTAATCATCATTAATAGTATCCTGTACTGTTTCATTTACAAGGTTATGGGAATAATTCTATTTTCCAAGGTTGCACTGGTAGGGTCATGTGCGCTTAGATGAGTAGCCTAATGTTTTGTTAATTTCAATGAACCTTCTCTTAATATGGGATGATAATTGAATATAGAAATTATGGCAATTAACCTTAAATCTAGCCATAAGAGAATTCGTTTGAGATTGCCTTGCATATAGAGTCCTTTCAATGACGTCACTGGGAATCGCCGGCGGCCATGCTGGAGGACATACAAAGCGAAAACATGGCGGCTGCTACAGCGAATATGGACAATGAGAGCGACTTTGTCAAACAATTGTCGGGTGATGATAAGCGTTTTTACAAGCAGAAACTCGATCTAATTGATGACCTAGATCCATACCAGATGCAGAATTCATTCAGCTTATGGCACATGCAATTCAGATGCTTTTTAAACTTACGAAGGCAGAACATGAGTGGGCATACATTTCCATTGAACAATCTGCTTCCAGAATTTGTTGTTTTTCCCTTTAATACTTTTAAGTCCAAAATTAGATAAGCACTGGGCCAATGAAGAGTGTTTATAATTATAAAGCTAATATTGATCATTTAGCCTAACCTTGTGTATTATAATTTTTGATTGTCAAAATGTATGTAAAAGTTTTGCATTATAATGTCAAATCTTTATCAGTTCATGCTGACCATTGTATTTGTGTTTGGTTACAAATGCTATAATTTCTTATATACATATAAACATATGATGGACAAACTCTATTGTAATGCTCTTGGATGATCGTTTTGCCTCCTTGCAATTAAATGCGCAAGTTTAATCATTTTTTTCGATGTTTCATATATAAGCTGAAGACCCCTTCGGGTTAAACCAGCTTTCAGATATTATTATCATTATTTATAATCAATGTTTATTCATCACATAGGCCTGTATGTGTGCACAATTTAATACACAAATTAAAATAAATATAAATATACACTTAATTATTTATAGGCATGAGTACCTTGACGAAATAGAGACCTAGGTAAGTAGCCTTTGTTAATATAGCCAATATGGGCGCTTTTAATTTTTGTTTTGAAAATCTGAGATGCCCCTTTTGATGTTTAAAAATTGAGATGCCCCCTCCCCAACACACACTACACACTGAACTGACGATGATACTTGTGAAGTCACCCATGCGATCGGATATAGCATGTTTACACAGGAATAATGATACTTTTAGGGTCTAGCCGAGACTGACCTGATATGAAATGATCAGAACAGATACGTGCGTAGGGTAGTGAGGATTCATGTAGCTCAGCCCGTGATATTCTGGTCAACCACAAGTCACGTCTGCGCTTGGATAATTCTTCTGTATCTTTGTCCTGATTCTGAATAACTGCCGGTATGCGGTAGAAACTCTTGTCATCTCTTTATCCTAGATTCCCACATCCAACAATAGCGCAAAAACTGGGCATTATGTGAATGTGATGAGATGGCTAACTATTCAACAGTTCAACCACAGCTATTCACTGAACGCGTCATTGTATGTCCTCCAAGATGGCGGACCGGAAGTTTGATGACGTATAATGAAAGGACTCTATAGGAAGACACAGGCTCTTGCACGAAGGCAGCCCCACACCCATAGATAACATGACTCGAAGTATTGCCAGATGGGTTAGCGTAAAAATCCCCAAAACCCATGATAAAAAATCCCCAAAACAACCCAAAAATTCCCATTTCCACAAATATAATTATATTCTTCTGATCATGTAGGCTTTACTCATATAGAAATTACTGACCATAATTCATATAGAGTGCAAGTAAACTAATTGCAACAATATAAAGATTTACTAAATTTGTACATAATATCCCCATTAGACACCCAAAATTCCCAAATCTAGGGATAAATCTCCATATCTGGCAACACTAATGTTACATGAGAGAATCTTCAAACGTAGGAAACAAAAGGAGGCTACAGCAAATGCTGCAAGAAAAAGTTACCTAGATCATGAATATTCACCGAAAAAAATGTCTTTGAAATTATGCACTTCTGACTAAAGGTAATTCGAAAGGACTAACTTGAAAAGAAAAAAAAAGTTTATTTTTCTCACTTGGAAATGCCTCGTTCATTTTAGTGGCTGGTATTTGCCATCCTTCTCAAACTGACGTATATATTTTTTTGGTACGAAAGTTCATTTAAAGTTGCTCAAGAAATTCCATATAATGCATTTGTGGAGGGGAATTTCCATTATCATTTATATTTTTTCATCATTAATAAATTGACGTTTCAATAGTACCATCCTAACTAAGAACCAACGTACCATCCTCTCTTACAATTATTCGTTAAGAAGTTGGTGTTTGTGTAATTGTGTTTATACCTTCGGACTCCCGTGTCCCCATTTGCGCCGTGTCCGTCTTTTTTCTTTATTTATTTTCCTCGATTTCTGTCGTTTTATGTAAAATAGTCGTGATTTCCTAATCTAGACAGTTTTATGTGAACACTACTTGTACAGTATGACCATTGCAAGATATGTAACAAATAATCAGTGCACCGGTTGAAAACCTCTCTCCATCCAGCTGGCAGCAAGAGCATAACCTTATGTGGAATCAAGAACGATGTCAAATACGGCGTGAGTGTTCATTTATTATTTATCATTGTTGCAAGTGTGCCTGTTATTTTGGGGTGTAGGCCCATGTAGTTGATTGTTACAGGTGTAAACTTTATTACGTAAATAAAATTTATGGTGACATTTCTATGAAGGTATTTATACGATTTATGAGACACTGTTGTGTTAATTTACCAGAAGTGAATCCGATTCGAAGGCACACACAAGGTTGGGTAAATTTGTATTGTATTACAGGGTGGGATTTCGAACAGAAAATGTTTTCCTATAGTAAATAACGTGATTTTACCGAATTTGACGATCATTTCAACCGCAAACAAACAGATCAACCAATTCGGCTAACTTTAAGTTGACGAATTGGTTGCTACCATTACGGTTTCATTGTAGTGTATTACAGGGCGATGTTACCTAGGAAAACAACTACTTTTTCTTATAGAAAAAATTACGCGCTCTTCGAAAATGACTCTCGTTCCCGTCGCAAATGAATAGTTTCAGAAATATATATACATCTTGCATCCATATCCTCCGATAATGGGGGACCCCCAGTGGGAACTCGGGGTTTTGGGTGGGGAAAACATACTGGGGAATCGATATATAAACGTAAAACAAGCCTTTTCTTCTCTATTCATTACCTTCTTGAAATTATAATAACCGGAGAAAAATAAAAGAGTATATCTGAATAAACTTTGGAGGCGCCATTGCAAAGATTGTGTCATGAAAAAATACAGTAACCAGTACTGCCAACGTCCGATGTAGATCAAATGTTATTTTGTGACCTGTCATACTACTAGGCTAGGTTAGGTGTGTTTGTTAGGTTCTGTGCCCTTTTTGTACTTTTTATATATTGAGTAAAACTTATATGGAGAAATTATTTAAAATTCGTATGGAAATATCTATCATTGCTATCGTTAGTAATGTCAGCGTGCCGTTGGTAACTCTGTGTACCATACGTCAACGTTGGTAACACTGTGTATTAATGGTACGTTGCTGTTATCGTTCGCAGTACATTCGTAAGAGAAGTGACACCGTGCAACTTAAAATTAGCCGAATTGGTTGATCTGTTTGTTTCCGATTGAAATGAACAGCAAATTCGGTTAAATCACGTTATTTACTATAGGAAAACATATTTTCTGTTCGAAATCTCACCCTGTAATACAATAAAAAATTACCGTTATGACGGATGAAATGTAGGTGAAAACCGGTTAAATCACGTTATTTCCTACAGGAAAACATATATTTTCTGTAAAAATGGTTAAATATAATCATTGTTGTCATATGTTGTGTTAAAATATTTAAATATAAGCACTTGTTCAACGGTGTCACTTCCCTTACGAATGTACTGCGAACGAAAATCTATTTTTGGGTGAGGTAGCCATGTCGTCCTGATGGAAGTGCCTTCGTTAGTGGGTTCCTAGGTTATATTTGACTACAGTGATATATCCCAGAGAATTTACCAAAGGTATCCAGAATTCTAACTCCTGGAGGGATATCGCATCAAATCAGAGGACGTATTCTTGTCACGTCTCATAGCTATCTACACCCCTAATAGCGTTTTCGCTTCGAGGGGAAAAAGTGGCAAGAATATAGGAGAGCCGTTATTAAGGCAACTCTCCTACTGTACTGTAAATAGGCGCCACCCCGCCGCCTCGTGACGCCATCTAGCCATTCTTTGTAGCTTAGTAGGTGTAACAGATACAGTACAGTATATTAGGGAGGGAATCGTTATCCCTTGTCAAAAGGAGGGCGGGTCCATCAGGACAACATGGCTACCTCACCCAAAAATAGATTTTTCGCTTCGCTCAAAATCCGGTTTTCGGGCTCAGGCCATGTCGTGCTGATGGAAGTTTACCAGAGCATTAATGTATCTGGATTTTCAGTAGTGCCGTTCATCTCGAGATAAGTTTTCCTTTTGGCCCTCAGGACCTAGAGACACTTGATGTTACTGTTAAAACGTCATTCAATTGATTATATCAGATGTCAGTGCTTCCTGCCCCCTACAGGGAAGAGTCTGGGTAGACTTTAGGAAAAAACCCGAGGATTGTGAGTTCAAGGAACAGACTAGCAAACAGTTTGTATATTAGTGTCGTCATATACGTAAAGCATAGATTGTACTTAGATGGAATTGATCTGTGTAGGTTACTGAAGAACCTTCCGAGTCTGGATGTTGATAGACAGACAGGTTTATACGCATGTAGGAAACCTTAGTTCAGTAAGATACAGTTTAGTACAATAAGTCCTTAAATGGTTGCTCGGAACAGTAATAATCTCAGTTCCTGGTGTTTTCCTAGATAATAAAAGGATCAAAAGATGCTCTGACATATATATAAAGTTTAGAAAATTTGGGGCAAAATGAGACGCAAAGATTCCTAATATTTATTACAAAAGTAAAAATAGAAATCAAGGTTGTAACAATCAATTACAATTTTATTTTATGCTGAATGAATCTGCATAGGAGCATAATTGGTAATAACAGAAATAAATAAAGTTTCACCTGAAAAAGGGAACACAAGCCACGGTATGGGAAATATGTAAAGATTTCACTATGTATTCTGTTGTTACAAGGAACACTATGCATATAAATATGCATGGCCCATGTGTTGGTCTATTATTCTGAATGTGACCTGTGTAGTTAGAACAGTCTTATAGTGTCGACACTAGACACATTACTCACATGATGTACCTTAAGAGTCTATCATGTACACCCTTCACTAAAAAGTCCCAAATAATGCACTGTTCTTTGCAGAGGTCAGGCGTCAGGTTTCAGAACACTACCTGCTGCCACCCCGAAATGTTTATTTTAAATATTAAACTTAGCCGGTGAATATATAATAGCTGACGTCTCCGACGGCCCGACAGATCCAAAAACTCGCGAGCGATCGCCGTGAAGGTTGCGGGTGTGCCCACCAGCGCCGACTATCGGCCAGATACCGCATATACTTGTCAACCACTCCAGTTCTTCTCTGTCGGTCTTGCCGACAAGTTGGTTCCGCTCGCTGTTGACCTCGAGTTCTTCTACCGAATTGGTGAAGTACTTTGTTTTGGTTGTTTTATTGGCGTTCGCTGTGTTGGTGTGTTTCTTCAATAAAACTCTTGAAACCCTTTTTTTGGCTTGTGTTTCTTGTTGATGAATTTGGCTTTGACTTGGATTTTCTTTGGTTGTTCAAAATGGCTGACCCTTCTCCTGTTTATCGCAAGAGTGCGAGAGAATGTAACAAACGTCTTCCCAAGGCCTCTATCGACCCTCATACTGTTTGTTCTAATTGCCGGGGTAAATCCTGCCAATTAGGAGATCGGTGTGAGGAATGCGTGGTCTTGTCGGAATTCGAATGGCTTGAGTATGAAAAATATACTTGTAAGCTCGAAAGAGAGAGGGTGAGGAGAAGCTCCTCTAGATCTTTGGAATTTTCCTCCTCCCATGCCCCTGAACCTAATCCTTCCCCTGTAGTGGTTGTTCCTGAACCCCCTACTAGCACTCATGAACCGTCTATGCGGGATATGTTTTTAGCGATTCAAGCTTTAGGCGAGAAAGTCGAGTCCTTAGCCTCGGACCGTAACCAGTTAATGTCCGATGTAAAGTTGTTGAAAAGTGGTAAAGCAGAAAATCTAAGTGATAAAGTGATAAGTGCGCAAAATGTGTTTAGTGTTGCGACCGAGGGTTCGTCTGTACGTGCTTGTCGCTCCCCTAGTCCGAGACCTCTTTCAGGCTCCCCTGCACCAGGGAGAAGTAATGTCGTAGGACTTAAGTTGGCGAGAGGTGTAAACCAACGTACAGACGTTCCCTCTTTGGTATCAGCCGTTTCTCGTCAAGAACGTCCTTACCATAAGACGGGTGAGACTAAGTTCTCCTCGTCCTCTGACGACTTATCGCATAAGAAACCTTGGCGCAAGGTATCTAGGCCCTTAAAGCGAAAGTCAGTCCCTTCAGGACAGGTCCAGCGTCCTGGCTGTAGCCATTGGGGCAGCTCTGACCACTTGCAGTCATCGGATGGCTGTTCGCCCGTTAAGCGAAAGCGTAACACGGAGTCCGAGGGTCTCGGTAGAGGCAATGTTTTGCCAGCGCAGACGTTACCGACGTCACGGCCCGTTCCGACTCCCGTTGACCCGAAGTGGGTTGTCCTGCGGGACATGCAGTCTAAGCTTTCTTCTCTTATGGAAGATTATGAGCATGGACAGGTTCACGATGATCCTTTGCTTGCGGTTCGCCAGTGCGATGAACGTGATTCTGGCCTTCAGCCGCCTAAACGAGTGTTTTCTCGTCCGTTTGATGTTAGTACTAATGTTTCTAGTGCTTTGAAACGCGATGTTAGTCGTGTTCCTCGTCTTTCACGGCAGTCACGTGACGTGGAACCCCCCTTGCTACAGTCTCGGACTGACGTTCAGCAGCTGCCACCGCAGCCCCGCACTGACGTTCGCCGACCGACTCCGTTGCCTCGCCGTGACGTTGAGCGTCTGTCACCGCAGTCGGAAGTTGTTTTGCCTGCTCAGACCCTGCAGTCAATGCAGTCTCGACGTGATGTCGAGCGACATTCAACTCAAACTGTTGTTCCTTGTCAGTCACAAGATTTACAGTTTTCAGCCGCGGCGTGACGTTGTTTCCTCAGCTGTTGCTGCTGCTTCATTGCTTGTTGACATTGCCTGTCAAGCGTTGCCTCCTAGACATGTCTCTCCGTATCACGAGACTCGGCAGTTGTCGGACGAAGTTCCGTCGGATGAGGAAGTCGCTGATCCCCTTCCAACTGATATGCCTTTGGGGACTTTTTCAGATGGAGAGGAGCCTAAAGTTGCTCAGCCCTCTCTTGATTTTAAAAAGATCATGCTGATTTTTAAGGAACTTTTTCCTGACCATTTTGTGACTGCTGCTCCTCGTTCGCCTCCGTCAGAGTTCACGCTAGGCCTAGCTGCTTCGACACCATCAGTTACTAAGCTAGTGCTCTCTCGCTCTTCCAAGAGAGCTTTGCGTTTACTAGGCGACTGGTTGATGACCAGGAGGAGTTTGGGGAAGACAGCCTTTGCTTTTCCCCCTTATAACTGGCTTCTCGAGCGAGCGTCTGGTATGACACGGGAGAAGTTCTCGGCTTGGGAGTTCCTGCCTCTGCCCAGGGAGACTTCTCAAGCCTCGTAGACTCTCCCCGTCGTCTGGCCATGAGACGCTCAAAAGTTAGCTGGTCCTCTTCGGACCTTGATCATCTCCTCAAAGGGGTCTATAGGGCCTTTGAAGTTTTTAACTTTTTGGATTGGTCGCTGGGAGCCTTGAGCAGGAAGATCTCTTCAGCCGACCGTGATGTATCTGTACAAATTATGTCCTGCATGGACAAAGCTATCCGTGATGGCTCTAATGAACTCGCGGCTACGTTTACGGCAGGAGTCCTTAAGAAGAGGGAGACTCTTTGTTCGTTCCTGTCTGCAGGAGTAACTCCCTGTCAAAGGTCGGAGCTACTCTTTGCGCTGTTATCATCTGCCTTATTCCCACAGCAGTTGATTAAGGATATCGCAGCGTCGCTAGTACAAAAGGATACCCATGACTTGATGGCTACGTCAGCGCGTAAGGCTGCTCCTTCTTCATCCTCTTATGTCGTTAGACCTAAGTTCGATACTCCAGCGATGAGGTTTATCCCGCCCTTTCGTGGCAGAGCTCCCAGTAAGGGAGGCGCTCGTGCCGATAGTAAGAGAGGTAAGAGGAGAGGATCTAAGTCCTCCCGTGGCAGAGTCTGACTGCCCACGTCCTCAGACAGCGGTAGGGGCCAGATTAACCAACTTCTGGCAGGCCTGGGAGAAGAGGGGTGCAGACTGGGAGTCTGTTTTGTTGCTAAAGGAGGGGTACAAAATACCTTTTGTACGGAGACCTCCTCTGGTAAAAGTCCCTATAGACCTCTCTCCCAGGTATCGAGAGGAGTCAAAGAGACAGGCACTACAGCTGCAGGTGTCTCAGTTGCTAGAGAAGGGAGCGGTGGTGAAAGTCTCGGACCTTCAATCACCGGGGTTTTACAACCGTCTCTTCCTAGTTCCAAAGCATACAGGAGGTTGGAGGCCGGTGCTGGATGTCAGTGCTCTCAACGTTTTTGTTGTCAAAACAAAATTTACGATGGAGACCCCCAAGTCCGTCCTAGCAGCAGTCAGAGAGGGAGACTGGATGGTCTCTCTCGACCTGCAGGATGCGTACTTCCACATTCCTATACACCCGGATTCTTAACCGTATCTGAGGTTTGTATACAGGAATGTGGTGTACCAATTCCGAGCACTGTGCTTCGGCCTCAGCCCTGCTCCTCTTGTTTTTACGAGGCTCATGAGAAATGTAGCAAAATTTCTACATTTGTCGGGGATTCGAGCCTCCCTGTACCTGGACGACTGGCTGCTCAGAGCGTCGTCCCGTCATCGCTGTCTGCAGGACCTTCAATGGACGTTGGATCTTGCAAAGGAGTTGGGCCTGTTGGTGAACATAGAGAAGTCTCAGCTGACTCCCTCCCAAACAATTCTCTATTTGGGGATGGAGATACAGAGTCTAGCTTTTCGGGCTTTTCCGTCTGCCACCAGGATAGAGCAAGCCTTGCTCAAAGTCCGTCTCATGCTAGAGAAAGACCATTGCTCTGTGAGAAGTTGGATGAGCCTCCTAGGGACGCTATCATCCCTGGAACAGTTTGTCTCTCTAGGGAGACTTCACCTTCGCCCTCTCCAGTTCCATTTAGACTCCCATTGGAACAAGAACAAAACTTTGGAGGCGGTCTCGATACCGATCTCCGAACCAGTCAAGACTTGCCTGAGCTGGTGGGACAGCAATATACGTCTTCGAGAAGGTCTGTCCCTGGCAGTCAAGAACCCAAACCACGTGTTATTTTCAGACGCGTCGGATTTGGGTTGGGGAGCGACTCTGGACAGTCTGGAATGTTCGGGTCTTTGGACGACAGAGCAGAGAAGCCTTCACATCAACTGCAAGGAGCTGTTGGCTGTTCACTTAGCACTGACAAGTTTCGAGAGTCTTCTTCGAAACAAGGTGGTAGAAGTGAATGCGGACAACACCACGGCCTTGGCGTATATCTCCAAGCAAGGAGGCACTCACTCCCACGCTCTGTTCGTCATCGCAAGGGACCTCCTCATCTGGTCAAAAGATAGAGGCATCTCACTGCTGACGAGGTTCGTCCAAGGGAAATTGAACGTCTTGGTGGACTGTCTCAGTCGGAAGGGTCAGGTGATCCCTACAGAATGGACCCTCCACAAGGATGTGTGCAAGAGTCTTTGGATGACTTGGGGTCAGCCCACCATAGACCTCTTTGCAACCTCACTGACCAAAAGGCTCCCAACCTATTGCTCTCCAGTCCCAGATCCAGAGGCGGCCCACATAGATGCCTTTCTGTTGGACTGGTCTCACCTGGACGCTTACGCATTTCCGCCGTTCAAGATCGTCACCAAGGTGTTACAGAAGTTCGCCTCTCACGAAGGGACAAGGTTGACGTTGGTTGCTCCCCTCTGGCCCGCGAGAGAGTGGTTCACAGAGGTACTTCAATGGCTGGTAGACGTCCCAAGGAGTCTGCCCTTACGGATGGATCTCTTACGGCAACCGCACGTAAGGAGACTTCATCAAAGCCTCCCCGCGCTTCGTCTGACTGCCTTCAGACTATCGAAAGACTCTCAAGAGCTCGAGGCTTTTCGAAGGAGGCAGCCAGAGCGATCGCGAGGGCTAGGAGATCATCTACTATCAAGGTCTACCAGTCGAAGTGGGAGGTATTTAAAGAGTGGTGCAAGTCCTCCTCTATTTCCTCTTCCAGTACCTCTGTAGCGCAAATTGCGGACTTTCTCCTGCATCTGAGAAATGTTCGCTCCCTCTCTGCTCCCACCATTAAAGGCTACAGGAGCATGTTGGCTTCCGTTTTCAGACATAGAGGCTTGGATCTGTCAAATAACAAAGATCTCCAAGACCTCCTTAAGTCTTTCGAGACCTCTAAGGAGCGTCGTATGTCTACTCCTGCTTGGAACTTGGACGTGGTCGTGCAGTTCCTGATGTCAGACAGGTTTGAGCCATTGCATTCAGACTCTCTGAAGGATCTCACCCTCAAGATACTTTTTTTAGTGAGCTTGGGTTCGGCTAAAAGGGTCAGTGAGATCCATGCCTTTAGTAAGAACATCGGCTTCTCTACGAATAAAGCTATATGTTCTCTTCAACTTGGTTTTTTGGCCAAGAACGAACTGCCTTCTCGTCCTTGGCCTAAATCTTTTGAAATACCTAGTCTGTCAGAAATCGTAGGTAATGAAGTTGAAAGAGTGCTGTGCCCCGTGAGAGCTCTTAAGTTTTACTTAGCTCGAACTAAACCTATAAGAGGTGGTTCTGAGGCCTTATGGTGCTCCGTTAAGAAGCCCTCATTGCCCATGTCTAAAAATGCGTTATCGTACTTTATTAGATTTTTAATCCGGGAAGCACATTCTCATTTAAATGAGAAAGATCGTTGTTTGCTTAAGGTCAAGACTCACGAAGTGAGAGCAATAGCGACTTCGGTGGCTTTTAAGCAAAACAGATCTCTTCGAAGTATTATGGACGCGACCTTTTGCAGGAGCAAGTCAGTGTTCGCTTCATTTTACTTAAAAGACGTCCAGACTCTTTATGAGGACTGCTACACCCTGGGTCCATTCGTTGCAGCGAGTGCAGTAGTGGGTGAGGGTTCTACCACTACATTCCCTTAATCCCAATATCCTTTTAATCTTCTCTTGAAATGTTTTTTAATCTTGTCTTGGGTTGTACGGAAGACTAGGAAGTCTTTCGCATCCTTTTTGATTTGGCGGGTGGTCAAATGTTGTTTCTTGAGAGCGCCCAGATTAAGGGTATTGATGAGGTCCTGTTATAGGGGTGTTCGCCCTGGATATAACAGCTCCTGGAAGTCTTTCAGCATCCTGGAAGGATGGCTGGGCTTCGTGAGGAAAGCGGACTAATGAGGCAGAGTAATCATCAGAGTCAGCTTCCTTACCAGGTACCTATATTTAAGTTGGTTTTTTATGAAATATTTGTCAAAAAACTCTTGAGCATATACGCCTTTATTGTATTAATACTGGTCTCTACCCACTACCATGGGTGTGAATCAGCTATTATATATTCACCGGCTAAGTTTAATATTTAAAAATGATATTTTCCTTATAAAATAAATTTTTGAATATACTTACCCGGTGAATATATAAGATTAAAGGCCCTCCCTTCCTCCCCGATAGAGACCCAGCGGACTGAGAAGAACTGGAGTGGTTGACAAGTATATGCGGTATCTGGCCGATAGTCGGTGCTGGTGGGCACACCCGCAACCTTCACGGCGATCGCTCGCTAGTTTTTGGATCTGTCGGGCCGTCGAAGACGTCAGTTATTATATATTCACCGGGTAAGTATATTCAAAAATTTATTTTATAAGGAAAATATCATATTTCCTGTAGTTGCTTCGCGTAGTGTTTGAAGAAGACTCTGGATGACTTCCATCCAGTATAAGCGCGAAGGCTTTCAAACGACATAGTCTGAAAGAAATTAAGGGACGAGGCGACTTTCCTCGGATCATGACCTGCGGCTGTACTGTCTGGATCCGCTCTGCGAATAAAATAGGTGATTTTTGCCCTTATCTGTTTCAAGGATAACGTTGAACCTGATGTTTTTCCCCTGAAAAGCTGACCTCCCTTCAAGTCTGAAGTACGACGAAGATAGACCTTTAGGCATTCCACTGGGCAGAGGGATGCTTCTTCCTTCAGAGGGCAGATTCTCCAGGGACCCCATCTCTTAGTGGGCAGCTCGTTCTTGGCGAGAAACGTCGGTTCCGTAAAGAGGTTCAGTTCTCCGGAGTCTGTGAACTGAATGTGGCCATCATCCCTCGAGAGGTCCACTATTTCCCTGACTCTGGGTCCCGAGGCTAGTGCAAATAAGAAAATCACCTTTTGAGTCAAGTCCTTTAGCGAGCAATCTTCATTGTTCAGAGTTGATGCTAAGTGAAGAACCTTGTCCAGGGACCATGAAATGGGCTTAGGAGGGGCTGCAGGCCGAAGTTTAGCGCAGGCTTTGGGAATCTTGTTGAAGATTTCGTTAGAGAAGTCAACCTGGAAGGCATAAAGCACTGGTCTGGATAGGGCGGATTTGCACTTAGTGATCGTATTGGCTGCTAGACCTTGTTCATGGAGATGGATGAAGGAGGACAGGCAAAAATCCGTAGAAATCTCCTTAGGTTTCTTTGCCTTGACGAAGGTGACCCATTTCTTCCAGGAAGACTCATATTGTCTTCTTGTTGACTTTGACTTGTACTCTTCTAAGAAGTCGATACTGTCTTGAAATCCCAAACCTTTTCTTGACTGCCAAGGTGAGAAAATCATGAGATGAAGGTTCTGGGACTTCAGTGATGAAGCGGAGACAGTCAATTTCTGCACTTGCTGAGTCAGAACTGGGTCCGGCAACGGGATCAGCTTCAGGCGTAGTTCCGTTACCAGGGGGAACCAGACACTGTTGGGCCATTTGTGGGCCACTATTGCTGCTGTCCCGCGAAAGGATCTCAGCTTGTCGAGGAATTTCAGCAGAAGGTTGGTTGGAGGGAACAGGTATATCTTGGACCATCTGTTCCAGTTTATAGACATCGCGTCCGTTGCTTCCGCTAGGGGATCCTCGTACGGAGCTACGTACCGGGGTAGCTTCTTGTTGTCGCTCGTTGCGAAGAGGTGTATCTGCAGTCCTGGGACTTTGCGTAAGACAAAGGAGAATGATCTTGCGTCTAGGGACCATTCCGACTCTACTGGGTTGAACCTGGAAAGAGCGTCCGCCGTCACATTGCGGAATCTTTGAAGGTGGACTGCTGACAAGTGCCATCTCTTCTTCTCCGCTAAACGGAGGATGGCCAGTATTACCTGATTCAGATGAGGTGATCTCGAGCCCTGTCAATTGAGGCATCTCATTACAACCTCGCTGTCTAGGACCAGGCGAATGTGGATCGAGCAGCGAAGTTTTAGTTTTTTCAGCGAGAGAAAAACTGCCATGGCTTCCAGAAAGTTGATGTGGAAGGTTTGGAAGAGAAGAGACCAGGTTCCTTGGACTTTCCAATAATGAAAGTGGCCTCCCCACCCTTCTCTTGAGGCATCCGTGTGAACGGTGGCTGACGGTGGAGGTGGTTGCAAGGGTACCTTCTTCTTTAGGTTCTTGACCTCCGACCATGGCTTGAGTAGGGATCGCAGACGATTTGGTATGTGCTTCTTTAGATCTCTTCGAGCGTCTGATGCGTATTTTCTCCAAACTCCTGATGCATCTTTTAATTGTACTCTCAACACTGGATCTGCCACTGAGGCAAACTGGAGGGACCCCAACACGCACTCCTGTTGCCTTCTTGATATCCGGGTGGATTGAAGGAGTCTCTTAACAGATCCCGCTATCTCTTTCCTCTTCTTTGAAGGAATGGAAAGGCAGTGTGACTGTAAGTCCCAGTGGACACCCAGTCACTGGAACTTCTGAGCTGGAGAAAGACGAGACTTTTCCAAGTTGATCTTGAATTCCAGGTGTTCCAGGAACTGGATCACTTCCTTGGAGGCTTGCGTGCACTCCTCCTTAGATGCTGCCCTCACCAGCCAGTCGTCCAGGTAGTATGCTACCTGGATTCCCTTTAGGCGTAGTTGATGAATGACTGCATTCGCAAGCTTGGTGAATACCCTTGGTGCTATGTTTAAGCCGAAGGGCATGGCTCTGAAGACGTCTTGTCTTTTCTGTAACTTGAACCCTAGGTAGGGGGAAACTTGACGGTTGATTGGTACATGCCAGTACGCATCCGTCATGTCTATGGAGACTGTGAATGCCTGTTTGGGCAAAAGGGTCCTTATGTGTTGAAGCGTCAGCATTCTGAACTTGTAGTTCACTATGAACTTGTTGAGTGGTGATAGGTCCAGAATGACTCTGAGCTTTTCCGAGTCCTTTTTCGGAACACAAAATAGCCTTCCTTGGAATTTGATGGACTTTGCCCTTCTTATAACCCTCTTGTTTAAGAGTTCCTGAACATATTCTTCCAATATGGGGGTTGAGTGTTGGAAGAATTGAGGGAAGTTGGGTGGAGTTGTGTTCCAACTCCACCCCAGTCCATTCTTGACTAGGCTGTGGGCCCAGGGATCGAAGGTCCAACGATCCCGGAAGAGGAGAAGTCTCGCTCCTACCAGTAGCATCTCACTTGGAGTGCTGGTTGGAGGATTTACCTCCTTGGCCATGTCCACGTCCACCTCTGTTGTCCCTGCCTCTGGAGGGGTGCTTAGAGGATCCTCGTAAGGAACTTCGAGACTTCGGCCTGAAAGTCGTCGACTGCCTTTCAAAAGCTGGGGTGAAGGCGCTGGGGGACCAGCTGGAATGTGATGGTTGGCTGTGCTACAGTCTATTGCACCCTGGCCATGGGAAGCTGTTGTTGTCTAGGACGAGAGGGCACTCTTGGTCGTTTCGTCTTCCTTTTCGGCTGGGGACCCTCGTCAGCGGGAGACTTCCTTTTGGAGGACAAGCCCCACTTGGAGAGGAGATTCCTATTCTCCGAAGCGGCTTTGTCCACGACCTCTTTGACCACTTTGCTTGGGAAGAGGTCTTTTCCCCAGATGTTGAAAGCTGTCAGTTTCCTCGGTTCATGCCTCACTGCAGCCGAGGCGAACACGAACTCTCAGCAAGCCTTACGGGCTTTGATAAAGTTGAACAGGTCTTTGGTGATTGTTGCCAAATGAGCCTTGGCGAAGACCAT
Organism: Palaemon carinicauda; assembly: GCF_036898095.1. Classification (NCBI taxonomy): domain Eukaryota; kingdom Metazoa; phylum Arthropoda; class Malacostraca; order Decapoda; family Palaemonidae; genus Palaemon; species Palaemon carinicauda. The sequence continues at coordinate 51,125,380 of NC_090739.1, forward strand.
GTACATATCTGGGGTTTCCGATATGCTTGCCATCGTCTCTAGTCCCGTCTGCAGAGACAGAGGCGGCAAGACATTCTTTTGTCTCCTGCCCCCTGCGCAGGAGAAAGTCCGACAGCTTGGGGAGGTCTTCGCCGAACTGACGTCCGGCAATGTCTGCCTCCAGCCTCCCACACTGTGAAAGTGTTATGCACATCTTTCCAGTCTGCGTCATCCGATGGAAAAGCGATGGAGAAGGGTCTACACTCTTCGAGTGTAGGACAGGGTTTCCCTGCCTCCACTGCCTTTTAGGTAGCCTTAAACCCTTTGTCCATAAAGGGAAAGGCACGAGAAGGATCAGCAACAAAGGAAGGGTGCTTTTTGCTGAGAGCCGTCACCTTGGAATTAGTAAAGGCCCTCTCTTTCAAGGTGTTTGAGAACAAGGCCTGGGCCTTGGGGAGGTAAAAAACAATGACCTCTTTTGGCTCTGTCTCCTCTTTGGACGAAGGCTCCGTCCTCAGACGGACATAGCAATCCGGGTAGGCCCCTTTGCTGGGCCAGAACTCTACATCGTCCACTGGGACAGTGCCCAGTTTCTCGGAGAGGAAGATCTTCCCCCCTGACATCGGCATATGCTCAGCATACCTCCAAGGATTGATGTCAGAGAAAGCAGGAAGGTCCTTGATGTTTAGCTTCTTCGGGGCTAAACGCATCGCCACGAACTGGTGCATCTCCGTCCGAAGAGAAGCCTCCTTCTCCGACGATTTCTTTTGCATGTCCTGGAACATGGAAAGAAGAGAATGCAGCGTGCTCGTGATCGAATCCAATTGGGGGGCAGAAGAAAAGGTCGAAGGCACCGGCTCGGCCACCGTCGCAGAAGAAACCGAAATCGTTTCGTCTTTCTCGGTCTCGCCTTCAGGGGGTACGTCATCCTCCTGTTCCAATTCTTCAACGAGGAGATTATGCTCGGTCTCCTCTGAGACAACCGACATGTTTTCCTCAAGCTGAATGCCCTGCAAGGCATCCAAAACGACAGATTCTATCGGAATCTGGACGAGGGGAATCTCTGGTTGAGCCTGGGGAACGATTGCATCCGAAGATGCCCTAGGGAACAGTCCCTCATCCTTTCATTAGGCAGGTATGGGCCAGAGGTGTTCTTCTGAGAACCCTCTCTTGCTGCATCCCTAGACTCTGTAGACTTTTGATCATCAAAAGCCTCTTTAACAAGTTTATCACAAACAGTACATACCTGTGGGTCCCAGTATTTAAGAGATCCCTTCGTGACTGCACAGCGAGCGTGGGCCCTGCACATGTCATGGCCACAGAAGTTCCTACTGCGGACCCTGCAAAAGTTGTTCCCGCACTCGGGATGCTCCTCCTGTAAAGAAAGAAAAGCATTCAAGTATTCAGTGAAATTCTCAGATTTCATCATACATATTTATTCAAAAATATTTAGCTTAGGATAGGGTAAGCTAGATGAAGAAAAAGACTCATACTGTGTCTCCTGTCCAGCCCATTGCTGTGACCTCCCTCAATTTTGAATACTAAATTCTTAATGAATTGGGAAGAATATCCTTGGATATAAGGTGTCTTCTTAACACTGTCTTCTTTATTCAATATTGGGGAATTGGTAATGGTTGTTAACCATTAGAAAGGCAGAGAGAATCGCTCTCTTAATTGTGATGGTCTCACAATGGGCTGCCCATGAGCACCGTGTAGGTTGGAAATATTTTGTATGGGCTATGGCAATGACTGGTGCCGGCCGGCATGTTCTGGGCTATAGAATGCAAGCACTGCCTTCAGGGTGATGGGCGGCATGCTGCCAGGACTGCCGTGTCTGCCGGGGGTACCAGGCTTATGGAAGGCAAGACCTGCCCCCAGGATGAAGGGCGGCAGGTCGCCGGCAGTTGCTCTGTCGCCGGTAGCCAGAGGGACCTTCTATCAAGAGCAGACGGCAATAAACTGTCTAGACTTTGGGTTGCCGGCTGCTGGCAGACAACACAGTTGCCGACGGCCGGTCAGAGCATGCCTATTGCCTTTGGTCGTCGATCAACGGCGCCCAAGGCAAGTGGCGGCAGAGCTAACTGCCGACAGGTGTCCAACATGGCTGCCGGCAGTTGGCCCAGAATGGGGAAAGGCAAAGGAAAAGAAGGATGGAGGAAGGCAAAGGCTCAGCCTTGCCGGCCTACATCCGGAATGAGGGTTCAAATGGAATGGGGAATTAGATTCGGGCTTCCATCCGACCATATCCCATCCATATTGGTAGCATGGATATGGAAGGCAGTCCAAGGGAGGGCTGAAGAATACTCAAAGACAGAAGGGGGCTCCTGCCGGTGGCAGGCAAGAGACCCCAGGCCAATTCTACAGACTACCCATAGGGTCGAATGTAGAACAACGGCCAGGGTATGTGAAGGCTAGGCCAACACGAAAAGGACAGCAGGGAAGGGGCAAGGGTCCTATAGGTGAGGTAATACCCAAAGGTACTACCTACCTGAGCGATTCTGATCCCAAGAAGACAACCTCTTGGTAGGGGAATTCAATTCCCCAGGTTGGGTTAGTCTAGGTGAGAAGGCGACACCCAGGACGCAATCTCAAAGGGAACGGAATCTCGTACCAGAGATCTTCGGCAGGGGAAGAATTCAATTCTTCTGCTAAAGATCTACCAGCACAGGACTGTCTGCTAGGCCAAGAGGGGGAATTGTCATACAAAAACCTCCAGGGTAAGGCCTAGGGAAGTCTAGCCTCCTGTAAGGGCAACCTAACCCGACCTGGGAAATCATTTCGCCAGACGGAAGGATGCCGAACACATACAAACTACTCTGATGTCCCATTCCAGGCTCGAAACCGGCACAGTGGTTAAGAGAAAGAAACGGGACGTCTCAGTAAAGATTTGCCAGAACTCAGTTCAGGGCAAATCTAACTGAGGGTAGCCTAGGCTAGTCAGAGGGAGAGGAATTGCTCTTAAATCCCACCAGGAGATTGATATTGGCTTGAAAGATATAGGAGGTGTCTGTCTCCCCTTAAAAGGCAATACAAGAGCAATTGGGGACATCAATGAAAGTATACTAAAGACCCTAGGCTAGTAGCCTAGGAGCAGTGAGAATCGTTCACCGAAACTCTCGTATACTATCTTGGAAGAGGAAAATTGAATGCAGTAATATCTTAAATGTATAAAATATTGCCTGAGCTTCAGTAAAACTTTACCAGGAAGGTTATATCATGCATGAAGTGTGAAAGTGCCTAGGCTAGGAAGCCTAGCACTCGTGAGGCTCAAAATATTTAGCCAAATTCACGACAACAAGGACATAATATAAAAATCCCTAGCTAAATTGCTAAATAGCTAAAGTTAAGAAGCAAGCGATGCCGGGAAAGTCGTTCTTGGCTAACTAAATGTACAAAAAGAGCGACCGCGTCCATGACCCCATCCGGCTGGCAACAGCTCTTGTTACGTTAATTACGATCTCAATCGAAGAGTAAAACTGGCAAGAGCTTACATTTACACAATTCAAAGATATTACTTAACTTTCCAGAGGCAGATGAAGCTGGTGAAGACATCATAGCAGCGAAATAAATCCAAATTAGCGAGAGATAACACGGGATAAACACCAGTCAGCAAAGCTACAAGGGAAAGAATGGCTAGATGGCGCCACAAGGCGGCGGGGTGGCGCCTATTTACAGTACAGTATGAGCGTTGCCTTAATAACGGCTCTCCTATATTCTTGCCACTTTTTCCCCTCGAAGTGAAAACGCTATTAGGGGTGTAGATAGCTATGAGACGTGTCAAGAATACGTCCTCTGATTTTATGCGATGTCCCTTATTAAAAATCTTCAAGGGATATTCGCTCCAGGAGTTAGAATTCTGGATACCTTTGGTAAATTCTCTGGGATATATCACTGTAGTCAAATATAACCTAGGAAGCTACTAACGAAGGAACTTCCATCAGCACCACATGGCCTGAGCCCAAAAATAACGTTACCAATGATAGACAGTGTTACCGACGTTGACGTATGGTACACAGAGTTACCAACGGTACAGTGACATTACTAGCGATAGCAATGCTAGATATTTCCATACATATTTTAAATAATTTTTCCATATAAGTTTTACTCAATATATAAAAAGTACCAAAAGGGCACAGAACCTAACAAACCCACCTAACCTAACCTAGTAGTATGACAGGTCACAAACCTCAGGTATTTACTGAGAACGGTAAAATTCTCCATGTTACGAATGATACACAGAGTTACCAACGGTACGGTAACATTACTAGCGATAGTAATGCTAGATATTTCCATACGTAATTTAAATAATGTTTCCATATAAGTTTTACACAATATATAAAAAGTACAAAAAGGGTACTGAACTTAACAAACCCACCTAACCTAACATAGTAGTTCCCCGGTCACAATCACATATAATGACTATTGAAGAATGACTTACCTTTATGAAGATGACGTCAAAACTTGCTGGTCACGGGATGGTGAGACTGACGGCTTAACTCCTATGACTGGGATGTGGATGGTTGAGGGGCATCGGGGTCTTGTGGGCCTTGGGGGTCCATTGGTTGTTGTATCGGAGGGTAGAGGCGACTGGCAGTAATGAAGAAGTGGTGCAGTAACGTATGTTCTGGGTAGTAGTGGGTAAAAAAGAACCTGGAAAAATATTGCTAGAAATATTCAGTCTTCATTCCAGGACTCACTCCTTCACTTCTCTCCAGAGACGTTCTATATTTTGTGGATGGATGGTTGGGTCTTGGTGGTCAACGAACTGCTCAGAATGATTAATAGTTTTATGTTCGAAACCAATTTCCGAAAGAGAGTTGTAGGCAGACCACTTATCACTGATAATAACACTACCAGGTTTGATATATTTCCAAATTAGGGGAATTAGAGTAGCAGTAACTTCTCCAATCGACACTAGTTTTGGAGGATATATCGATACCCTCCATGAGGGTCTCATGGTCCCAATGTTTAAGTAAAAAGTGGTTTGCAAATAATATTATCTTCCATGGGGGTAGACGACTTTTTCCCAAAAATGTACCTTTATAAGAAGAAACGGTATAACCACAACGACGTTTCTTTTTGGTTTTAGGTATGTTGGTTTCGGTATTACAATAAAACACGTGAATGTCTTTCCTGTAAGATAAGAGGGAACGGCTCTTGGGGCACTGTAAGCGTTGAGGAATTACGTTGTGTGCTTTCAGGAAATTATCAACATTGGTTGAAGAATCATAAAAATCACCATGGAATTTAGCAGATGCTTTTAGGTATGGAATACTGCAGCCGTTAAAAGTATCTATAACTTCCTCCATCGCAAAATACGAAAATATAAATCTCACTTGAAATGACGGACACCTTACTACGACAAAGGTTTCAAGGGAAAAGTATTTGGTGGAAGGGGTATGAACAGACCACTTAAAGAGATAAAGGAAGGGGGTAGGGAAATATCAGTTGACAACCCCCTTGTGTAAACTTTGAATACGTATCGGTTCGTGATTGGTTAAGGGAAAAACAACGGAGTCTAGAGGGTAAACATGAATGAACTAAATAGGGAAGCTAGTCCAAAGAAAGTATTTATGTGAAACTGTGGAGTGAAAAGGAAATAACAAAGGAAATAAAAACAATATAGGAAGATAAAATGAATGTATGATAAATAATGTTGAATGGGAATATAAAATGAGATGATTTTTTCATGAATGAACTGGATAGGGAAACTAGTCCAGAGCAAGTATTTATGTGAAACTGGGGAGTGAAAAGGAAATAACAAAAGAAGTAAACCCAATATAGGAAGATAAAATGGAATGTATGATAAATAATATTTAATGGGAATATAAAATGAGATGATTTTAAAAGGTATACTATATTAAAACGAGTAATTGGAGGGGGAAAAGCTTCTGTGCAGGGGGGGGGGTTTGCGTAGGTCGAAAACTGGTATGAACGAACGTACGTACGAACGGGTGCTAACTTTAGCATGGAATGCTAACATTTGATCTACATCAGACGATGGCAGCACTGGTTACTGTATTTTTTCATGAAATAATCTTTGCAACGGCGCCTCCAGTTATACGTTTTTGTATTTTCCTCCGATTATAATACATTCAAGAAGGTAATGTATAGAGAAGAAAGGCTTGTTTTACGTTTATATATCGTTTCCCCGGTATGATTTCCCCACCCAAAACCCCGAGTTCTCACTGGGGGTCCCCCATTATCATAGGATATACAGTAGATCTACTGTATATATATTTCTGAAACTATTCATTTGTGACAGGAATGAGTCATTTTCGAAGAGAGCGTAATTTTTTCTATAAGAAAAAGTAGTTGTTTTCTTAGGTTACATTGCCCTGTAATACACTACAATAAAATCGGTAAAATTATATTTACGGACGAGGAAACATTTCAAACATAAAAATTTTTTCCTGTAGTAAATAACGTGATTTAACCGAATTTGACCCTCATTTCAACTGCAAACAAACAGAACAACCAGTCCGACTACTTCATTCCCCACTACACTCACTAAAACTGGTAATAATGAAATGAAGCCAAGTTCGATGAAATCACATTATTTGGTAAAGTTGTACTGTATTACAGATTCTCATTTTGAACAGAAAATATATTTGTTCCGTAACTGAAATACAAACCACGCTATTTAATATGGGTATTACTTTCGGCGTAGCTGAAATGACGAGCCTTAGAATTTTAACGAGGGTTTACTACCCCTATTGCTGTTAGCCCCTCTCACACACCTGTGTGGTGAGCTCACTTTTACTTTGGCTTGGGTGGTGATCGGACGTGTCTGCTTTCACCCTCGCCTCTTTGACAGCCATTAATGATTTTTGTCTTTTTACTTACTTTTTCTTATACTTGTAATATATATATATATATATATATATATATATATATATATATATATATATATATATATATAAACATTCTTTATGTTTATTTGTATATAGAAATGTAGTAAGTTTTCTTTTCAGTGTTTGTGCTGTGTGTGTAGTGTACGACAACGTCACCGGCGTAGTGCTAGGCCACCGCGGTTTCACGTCATGGGGTGCGGCCTCTCCCTCTTGGTCCTTCGGTCGTTCCTTTGGTTTTCCGTTAACTCGGCCGCCATGGGGAATCGTCATCGCTGGACTTTCTTCATTCATCTATTATCTTCACTGTTCCTCCTTTTCTACGGGGAAGTTTAGATTGTATGAGTTTAGATTGACTACGGTCTCTCTCTCTCTCTACTCCAGGTCGTTCACCCCTTACTATTACTACGTACTTTTACGGAAGCTTCTTTCCCGTTGCGGGTTGGGTTGCTAATCCGTTTATTTGTATCGATTAATTTTAATGAAATCTAATTGTATTTTTAACTTTTCAGCTTCTCTGTGGAGAACACTTCCCTTCGGGGGTCAGTGGTTCTTTCTGTTCGTGATCATTCTTAGATGAATTACATAATTATAATTCTGTTTTAATTCTGTTTTTGTTACAGTTCTCCGCCCTCCCCCTTCTCCCGTGAATGTCAGTGGGGGAGGAGGGCGCATACTTAAAATTTTTAATTCTCATGTTTTGCTATTCCCTCGGGGTTACTCTTCGGAGTTCTTCCCGGGGGAATTTCTGTTTAATATTTAACTTTATTTTCCCAGTTAACTATACAGTTTTTTTTCGTTTGACTAAGTATGCCAACGAAGCAGAGCTGTCCTGTTTGTTCCTGGGGAGTCTGCTGTCGCTGCCGTCTCTCTAGGACATCGTCATGGGCGTTATCCCTTCCCTTAGAAGTCCTCCCATGACAACTGTCAGCTCTTCAGTTCATCTTAGAACGCTAAAGAGGTTCGCCTCCAGGGGTAGGTAACTTCCCTTCCGAGGGAGGTTCCCTTCCCAGGTGTGAGAGCTTCCCCCTGCAGAGGGGGAACTTCTCATACCTTAATAATTCCTGGATGGGTTTTCCTGGTCCTCAGGGGGTTATGCTCTTGGTGCTGAGCGACCGCACTTGTAACCATGCTCAAGGAGCTGAGAGGTTGCAAGGCCGGGCGCATGAAAACTTCAGGTGGCTATGCTCTTGGGGCCGAGCGGTCCCACCTGCAGCTATGCTCAAGGGGCTGAGCAGCTGCAGGATCAGTCTTGTGACCTCTCTCGTTAGCGAGGGAGGCCACTCTTAAGGACTCCTCTTCAGAGGATTGCTCCTTATAGGTCAGCTTGCTGATCCAACGGCCCTTATGGGCGCCATCACCATATCTTCAAGTCTCTTCTACGAAGTGTTCACCTCTCTCGTTCGCGAGAGAGGCCACTCATAGAGACCCCTCTTCGGAGGATTGTTCCTGATTAGACCAGCCATCTCCTAGACCTGCTGACCTGCCGTCTCCGTTCCTGGCTGCTGACGCTGTGGGCGCCCACGTACCCTGTTATCCAACGGGCACCGGTCCCTTCGGGGCAAAAGGGGCTTTCTCACATTGTGAGTTAGTCCCTTAAGCGCCAGGTATCCCCTGTGCGATCGCGCGCAAGCGCTCGCCTGCTGTTCCTGAGACTGCCATGCAGAGACATCCTGTTCCAGGGACTGTGCGCCAACGTTCGTTGGAGTTTCCTGAGATAGCGCACAGGCGCTCACCAGGGATTCAGCCTGCGAGTGTCTCCTAGTCTCTTCTACGAAGGGCACCTCTCCCGTTCGCGGGAAAGGTCTCTCATAGAGACCCTTCCTCGGAGTATCAAGCAGATCTTCCTGTGTTGAGCCAGCTGACCTACCGATCTACCAGGACTTCGACTCTGGACTTTGAAGCAGTCCTGCCTATGGTCCTCATCGGGGGATGACCGCCCTTTTCAAGGACACAACCCAGTTCCTGATCGTCCAGTCAGCTGACCCTGCATCCTAGCGCACTATCACGCGCGCGTGCTCACCGGTGATCTTCTTACACCAAGCGCCGACGATCTTCTTTCGCGCGCAAGTGCTGACGATCTTCTTTCGCGCGTCAGCGCTGACGATCTTCTTTCGCGCGCCAGCGCTGACGATCTTCTTTCGCGCGCCAGCGCTGACGATCTTCTTTCGCGCGCCAGCCCTGACGATCTTCTTTCGCGCGCCAGCCCTGACGATCTTCTTTCGCGCGCCAGCGCTGACGATCTCCTTTCGCGCGCCAGCGCTGACGATCTCCTTTCGCACGCCAGCGCTGACGATCTCCTTTCGCGCGCCAGCGCTGACGATCTCCTTTCGCGCGCCAGCGCCGACGATCTCCTTTCGCGCGCCAGCGCCGACGATCTCCTTTCGCGCGCCAGCGCCGACGATCTCCTCTCGCGCGCCAGCGCCGACGATCTCCTCTCGCGCGCCAGCGCCGACGATCTCCTCTCGCGCGCCAGCGCCGACGATCTCCTCTCGCGCGCCAGCGCCGACGATCTCCTCTCGCGCGCCAGCGCCGACGATCTCCTCTCGCGCGCCAGCGCCGACGATCTCCTCTCGCGCGCCAGCGCCGACGATCTCCTCTCGCGCGCCAGCGCCGACGATCTCCTCTCGCGCGCCAGCGCCGACGATCTCCTCTCGCGCGCCAGCGCCGACGATCTCCTCTCGCGCGCCAGCGCCGACGATCTCCTCTCGCGCGCCAGCGCCGACGATCTCCTCTCGCGCGCCAGCGCCGACGATCTCCTCTCGCGCGCCAGCGCCGACGATCTCCTCTCGCGCGCCAGCGCCGACGATCTCCTCTCGCGCGCCAGCGCCGACGATCTCCTCTCGCGCGCCAGCGCCGACGATCTCCTCTCGCGCGCCAGCGCCGACGATCTCCTCTCGCGCGCCAGCGCCGACGATCTCCTCTCGCGCGCCAGCGCCGGCGATCTCCTCTCGCCCGCCAGCGCCGACGATCTCCTCTCGCCCGCCAGCGCCGGCGATCTCCTCTCGCGCGCCAGCGCCGGCGATCTCCTCTCGCGCGCCAGCGCCGGCGATCTCCTCTCGCGCGCCAGCGCCGGCGATCTCCTCTCGCGCGCCAGCGCCGGCGATCTCCTCTCGCGCCCCAGCGCCGGCGATCTCCTCTCGCGCGCCAGCGCCGGCGATCTCCTCTCGCGCGCCAGCGCCGGCGATCTCCTCTCGCGCGCCAGCGCCGGCGATCTCCTCTCGCGCGCCAGCGCCGGCGATCTCCTCTCGCGCGCCAGCGCCGGCGATCTCCTCTCGCGCGCCAGCGCCGGCGATCTCCTCTCGCGCGCCAGCGCCGGCGATCTCCTCTCGCGCGCCAGCGCCGGCGATCTCCTCTCGCGCGCCAGCGCCGGCGATCTCCTCTCGCGCGCCAGCGCCGGCGATCTCCTCTCGCGCGCCAGCGCCGGCGATCTCCTCTCGCGCGCCAGCGCCGGCGATCTCCTCTCGCGCGCCAGCGCCGGCGATCTCCTCTCGCGCGCCAGCGCCGGCGATCCCCTCTCGCGCGCCAGCCCCGACGATCCCCTCTCGCGCGCCAGCCCCGGCGATCCCCTCTCGCGCGCCAGCCCCGACGATCCCCTCTCGCGCGCCAGCCCCGGCGATCCCCTCTCGCGCGCCAGCCCCGACGATCCCCTCTCGCGCGCCAGCCCCGACGATCCCCTCTCGCGCGCCAGCGCCGACGATCCCCTCTCGCGCGCCAGCGCCGATGATCCCCTCTCGCGCGCCAGCCCCGACGATCCCCTCTCGCGCGCCAGCGCCGACGATCCCCTCTCGCGCGCCAGCGCCGACGATCTTCCTACGCGCGCCAGCGTCGACGATCGTCCTTGCGAGGGCACCGATAGTTTCCTGCGCGCGCTCGCCAATTTTCTATCGCGCGCGAGCGCCGACGATCTTCTTACGCGCGCGAGCCCCGACGATCTTCTTACGCGCGCAAGCCCCGACGATCTTCTTACGCGCGCGGGTATCGATGGTCTTACGCGTGCCGATTGTCTTCTGCCCGCGCGTGCGCCAACAAACTCCTACTCGCTGCAGCACGCTCTATCATTCTGGTCCACACGGGCTCTTCATTTCTGATCCTGCACATTAATATGATTCCTGCTCACTCTATAAAGTCTCGGCCTTATGCGAGCGTTTTCAACAGTCTCCCGCGCGCGAGCCCAGGGTATTCCCGCGCGCCCGCATCAGCGCTTCGACAGTCTCACGCGCGACCCCCGGGTATTACCCATCGCGCGAGCGCAAGCTCGCTTCCTAGCACAATCACCAATACCCTCCCCCGCGCGAGGCTGCCGGACATCGTGCGGTAAGGGCGCCATCGCCACATTTCCCCCCTCCCTCAAAAGTACAGAACAGTGCGCTTGGCTGTGGGGGGAAGGTTCCAGAAAGGCCCAGGGACATGCCTTCCTTATCTTTTTACAGGCGACTTCCCCTCCAGAGGGAGTGTCTGACAGGGCAGCTGTCAGCCAGCAGCCTGGTTTGGGACTCTAATCAGAGCGGTAGCACAGGCTTTTAAGCTGTTCTCTCAGAGTTGAGTCACAAATCCTTGGCTACATCCACTCCCCCGATGAGGAAAAGAGGAGTTTCGGACGAGGTATCTTCTACGAGGACGTAGCTGTCTCCTCGTAAGTCTTCGAGGCAGGCATTCTCCCCCCTCAGACTTTTCTCCCTCACCTTCGGACGAAGTTTTCCCGCCCTCAGGAGAGTCACGGGAGGCGAGACGTTCCCCAATCACACTATTAAGGGAAACCCCACCTCGCGCGGTAGAGTCTTCTCGAATAGGGGTGGAGAAGAGCCTGCCTCTGTCGTGGTTGGAGTTCTGCATGCCTCCCGGGAGGGAGTCAAAGGACTCCAAAACAGTAACGGGAGTCCCCTAGCACCAAAATTTACAGGCTCAGACATCCTTTCGTTATGGGAACGAACGTGTTTGAGCCTAAGGACGTGAAGCAGGTGGCTGAGAGGTGTAGGAAGTCACCAAGACTCCCTCCTATATGGGGCTTTGACATTCAAGCCCTATGAACCTCCAGCACCTCAGCAACCACGTCCCACCAAAACAACGGCATCTAAGACAGTGGGGTCTAAGCCCTTTCCGGTCAAGGACAAGAAAGGCAATTAGTCCCCCAGGGGAGGGAAGAATCCTAGGAGGAGCGGCCGAGGCCGCAAACGCTAGGATTACCAGTTCCCCTGCATATCCGCCAGTGGAAGGATACCTACAAGGTTGTGCAGACAGGTTGCGGCAATTCAGGGCCGTTTCCTGGACTATTTTCCGTAATCAGTCTGGGATATCGCGTCTTGTTCACACCACCTCTACCTCCCCTGAGGACGAATCCGGTGTCATTTAGCACCCTTGCCATGGGATCAGCAAGGGGGCGAACTCTGTGGGCAGAGACCCAGATTAAAGCAAACTCCGGTCAGCATGGAGACCGCAGACACAGTCAGTCTTGCAGTAAACTGCAAGACTTCTTGTGTATACTGGATCTGAAGGACGCGTCCTTCCAGATCCCAGTCCATCCGTCTTCAAGGAAGTACTTAGGATTCAGCATAGACAACAAGGAGTACCAGTTCAAGGTGCTGTGTTTCGGTCTCCCCACAGCACCACAGGGTTTCACCAGAGTTTTTACCCTAATATCTTTGTGGGCACTCAGGATCGGCTTCCGTCTCCTACATTATCTGGATGATGGCCTGATCCTAGCAGACTCGGAGTCACTCCCTCTTTGACACTGAGACAAACTTCTAGGACTTGCCAGGACCTAAGGGTCAGGGTAAGTCTCGAGAAGTCCGCTCTGCTGCCCAATCAAAGACTGGTTCACCTAGTCATGATTATAGACACCAATCTCCATAAGGCCTTCCATCAGACAACAGGATAGAAAGACTGAGAAGAGTCACAAGCCCTTTCCTCAGACGAGAAGAGCTTCCAACATAATCGTGGTTACGTCTCCTCGGTTACCTTTCACCCTTGGCTCGTCTAGTTTTCAACGGTCACCTCAGGATGAGGTTTCTCCAGGGGCGACTCAGGTCCTAGTGGAATCAAGACTGCGATTCCCCGGACATCATGATCTCTATGGATCCTGAGGAACAGACGAACCGCCAGTGGTGGGTGACAGGCGAGAACCTACGAAGAAGAATGGATCTTCTCGTTTCCTTCCCACGGATTGGATGCTGTTTTCGGACACCACAAAAGAAGGGGAGCGGCCACGTTCTGTACCACAGTATCTCAGGCGTGTGGTCAGAATCGGAAAAGTGCCTCCATATGAATCTGCTAGAGATGAAGGCCGTCTTCCTGGCCTTTCAACAGTTCCAACAAAGACCTGGCGGATCATTCTGTGGTGTGATGAGCTACAACACCACAGTAGTAGCTTACATCAACAAGCAAGGAGGTACCTTTATCAAAGCAGCTATCCCATCTCTCAGTAGAGATACTGAGATAGACCAAAGTCCATTTGATTCCTTTATCGGCTCGCTTCATTCCAGACAAAGGGAATGTGTTCGCTGACAGTCGGAGCAGAGCGTCTCGGATAATGAGTACCGAGTGGTCCTTGGATCATTCAGTAGCCAACAAAGTCCTGACTTTGTGGGGTTACCCGACTGTGGATCTGTTTGCTACAGCGCTGAACTTCAAGCTCCCGCTGTATTGCCCCCCAGTCCCAGATCCCAAGGCACTCTGGCAAGAGGCCTTCAGAAATGCATAAAACACAAGATAGCGAGTAGGAAAAATATATGGTTCATATATTTGGCTAGAAGTTAAAGTATCATATATTAACCGGTATTTGTTTACAAGAGCACGCTCTCCATTCATTCAAAAATTATGCAGTCCTGTAGCTCTCCTCTTGTATAGTAATTAGGAGGTTCATTAAATGTGGGGGAAAGTATAAAATGGCAAGATATATTGAACAAGGTGTGAGGGATTTTAAAAACACTAGCTTGGTTTCCTCACTAAATGACCTGGAACTGACATCATCAGCATAATTAACTTAACCCCCGCAAGACGCGGTAAATTTGAACGGCGGGTGGTACGTACGTAGCTAAAATTGATACGCTGATATATACGGGTTACGTACACTTTATTATTTGTAGTTTATTGTTAATATCTTCTTTATTACTCACCATTTTCACTTCAAATAAATTGCAAGTTCACGGCAGACCGTTCTATATGAAATGGACACTTTTTAAATTGTATTATTCCCTTCTCAATATTTTTTCTAGATTTTCCTTTATTATTCAACATTTGGTCAATATTCCCAGCGTTAGTGAAGACAAATTTTGTATCCTAATTTCATAATAGTTCTGTAACCGAAATACAAACCACGCTATTTGCATAGGGTTTACTTTCGGCGTAGCTGAAATTGACGAGCCATTAGATTTTAACGAGGGTTTACTACCCCCGCGCTAGTTAGCAGGGGTAGGGGAGGGGGAGCTTGCTACCCCTCCCCCCCTCACACACCGGTGAAATGTCCCACTTCACTTTTGGCTCAGACGATGTACAGACATGCCTGTCTTCGTCCTCGCTTGGCAGCCATTATATGTTTTGTCTTTACTTAATCACTTACTTTTCTTATACTCATATATATGTAAACATATTTTCGTCGGGATGCGGTGGCTGAGAGGTTCCATCAGAAGGTCCCTAGCACTGAGATAAGCAGGCTCAGAAATTCTTCCGTGGAGGGAACTAATCTGTTTGAGCCTAAAGACGTGGAGCATGTTGCTGAGAGGTGGAGGAAGTCCCACCAAGACTCCCTCCTACATAGGGCTTTGACATCCAAGCCCTATAAGCCTCCAGCACCCCAGCAGCCCCGTCCTACCAAGACCACAAAACCGACAACGGCAGCGAAGACAGTGGTGTCTAAGCCCTTTCCTGTCAAGGACAGGAAAGAAGTCCTCCAGGGGAGTGAAAAATCCTAGAGGGAGCAGCCGAGGCCACAAATGCTAGGATTGGCAGTCCCTCTGCATGTCCACCAGTGGGGGGATGCCTAAAAAGTTGCGCAGAACAGGTGGCAGCAACTCGGGGCCGATTCCTGGACAATTTCCGTAATAAGTCAGGGATATCGCGTCCCGTTCACAACATCTCTACCTCCCCTGACGATGAATCCAGTGTCATTGAGCTCCCTTGCCATGGGATCAGCAAGGGGGCAAGCCCTTCGGACAGAAGTCCAGACTAATGTTGAAGAAGGGCGCTCTCCAAATGGTCCTCAACGGGTCCCTAGGCTTCTTCAGTCGACTCTTTCTTATAAAGAAGGCGTCTGGAGGCTGGAGACCAGTCATCGAACTCTCGGCTCTGAACAAGTTTGTCAAACAAACTCCGTTTAGCATGGAGACCGCAGACACGGTCAGACTCGCAGTGAGACCGCGAGACTTCATGTGTACACTGGATCTGAAGGACGCGTACTTCCAGATCCCAGTCCATCCGTCTAAGAGGAAGTACTTGAGATTCAGCCTAGACAACAAGGAGTACCAGTTGAAGGTGCTGTGTTTCGGTCTCTCCACAGCACCACAGGTTTTCACCAGTGTTCACCCTAATATCGTCGTGGGCACACAGGATCAGCATCCGTCTCCTCCGTTATCTGGGTGACTGGCTGTTCCTGTTAAATTCTCGCCCTGAGGTGTGTTTCAGCTTATATTTATCGTTTGTGAAATCTTTGACAAATATTAGTTAATTTTATTGAGACTGAAGTGAGAAGTAAAAGTACATCATGGCTGGTTGCCCCCAATGTGGTTCTGCGAGGGGAGACTTAAAAAGGTGGATAGGATGTGACTGTAAAAGGTTCTACCAAAGGACGTCTGTGTTTATAGAGGCAAGCATCAGTGATGTAGACTTGAGAAACTTAAAATTGGATTTGTCCATACTGTGTAGATGAAGCCAGAATACCAAAAGTGGAGGAGGACTGATCATGGATGCTAAGGATGTCATAAACTGTGGCTATGTAAATATACAATTTATTGGTAATAAAACTATTCAAATTTGAGAATTGATAAATGAGAAATATTTGGACATGCAGTAGTAGCATTATCTGAAATATGGTTAAGTAACTTTGTCAAGGCTAAGAACGCTGAAATGACACCCCCACACTCTTTCTATTATATTCCAATTGAAGGAATGTCTGGTGGGGGTGACGGCCTTTACATTCATAAGGGTTACTCAAATCTCAATATGATGATGATAGCTATATGTAACAAACTTTGAATATATAGAAATAAACCTTATGCACAGAAACAAAAAGATATCGATTGTAACAATTTTCAAACCTCCGAGAACAAATACTAGTATTTTCTTTGAAGATGTCAGTGTACTCATTGAGATGATTATTATGGAAAAAAATGAATTGGTTGTTCGTGGAGACTTCAGTCATTGGATGGATGACGCATCAAATTTTGATGTTTCAGCATTCAGCGAGCTGTTGGAATCATATCAATTTGTGAATAATGATGACTGTGCAACTACTTTGACTGGACATGCGTTGGGCCTAGTTTCAAGTGATGGAATGAATAATATTCTAACATATAAATGTAGAAGAGGAGTGCATAAATGTAGAAGAGAATTGCACTATCTCTCCAGTGCACAAACTTATTACGTTTAGATTACCTCTACAGAAACACACGATGGTGAAGAAAATAAACTTTGGACATAAATCAATCCTCTCCTTTTGTATATATTGAAGAAGTTACAAAAAATAAATGATGCTATCGACATTCCCTGCGATCATGATAACCAACATTTGTTGGGTGCCGTTGCGTTGATTGCCTTATGACCATATATAGTAGGGTGAGTAAAAGTGGATATGTTACCATGTGTCCACTGATGGAAAAGACTATAATTTTTAAAGACTGATCTCCTTGGTTTGTTAGGGAGATTTTATTTAGAGATAAAAGGGGGTGAAAAAAAGTAGAGAAAGGGGAATCGTTAAAAACAAAGTACTGTACATGGTAAGAATACAAAACTGCAATGTGCCAATATAACTACCTATTGAGAAGGAAAAAAAGTAAATACTGTAAGAGAAAGACCCACGATGCAACAACAGACAAATAAGTTAGAAAGGAGTTCTTAATAAGTTATATCGACTCCTAAATGGTATAATGGGAAATGTAGAGGCGGCTACCAGAGGGGTACAGTGACCAGGAACTATCAAATAATTTTGTAGTGTTCTTTAAAAACCAAATAGAATATATAACTAGGTCATTCAAATTTACAAATATTCAACATCGGATTAATGCCACACCAAATACACACAAAAATTAACGAGATTCACTAATATAACACAAGACGATGTCGCCAGGACTATCAAGAGAGTAAAGAAAATGAACTGCGCAATCTAGCCAATGGCAATATCTGAAGTAACTGGAAAAAACACTTCTAGTCTAACTGATATAATTTCGACAACAGCAAATGCAAGCATCGATGAGTGTAAGTTTCCCAAATCCGAGAAAATGGCTTTAGTCACACCAGTTCTGAAAAGTGCTCTAGATTACTAGGAATTAAGCTTGTATAGTCGTATTTCGAATCTGTTATATTTCAAAAGTGCTGGAATATGTAGTTCTTGAACAACTAATTAAACACTTAGAAGAAATAGAAGCTTTGGAAGACAGTCTGCTTCCAGAAAATTATACTCTACGGAGACAGTTGTGTTCCGTTGTAAATAGTATGCTGGAAGTGATGGATGAAAACAAATGTGGTATTTTAATATTACTTGATCTTAGTGCTGCTTTTGATACAGTTGTGCATGTACTGTTACTGAATGATCTATGGTCCATCAGTATTGCAGATCAAGCTTTTGAATACTTAAAAGACTACTTGGTTGACAAAAATTGTGTGCAATTTGGAAACTCTTATTCATCATATGAACCTTTAAACATACGGGTACCTCAGGGGTGCATACGGGGCCCAATCTTATTCGGTCAGGCTATTGGTCTGTCGAAAATAATATAGAGGCATGGAGTGAAGCTCAAACTATTTGCGGATGATACACAATTTTACCGCTCCATAAATGATATAGATGACACTACTGGATTTTTAAGCCGAATTCTTGTCAGTGTCAGGGAATGGATGAAAGTCAAACAACTAAAATTAAACGAAAATAGAACCGAGTTTGTGGTGGTTGGAAAGAAAAACAGGGTAAGAAAATTGGGTGATATTCAAATGAACATAAATAACAACTCCCGATATCTAGTAAAGTTCGTGGTTTAGGTGTATCTCTTAACTGTAACTTGTCTTTCAATGCCCAAATCAATTACGTAGTAAAAAATGCTGGTTATCGACTTAGAAACATTGCTTTTATAAAGAAGTACCTAGATGAACATTCTGTAAAGAAACTTGTGATCAGCTGTGTTATTACCAGGATTGACTACTGTAACCCCATCATTTACCAAAAGTGCAACTTAAAAAATTGCAAAACAATAAACAAAGGAGCAAGACTGATAAAAGATGCCCCATCCCAATAGAGAATCACTCCTATACTAACTGATTTACACTGGCTGTCTAATCAAGCGAGAACTGAGTTTGAAATATGTACAATAACCCATCAAGTTATCAGAACTGAACGTCCAAAATATCTAAGAGAATCGTTACATATTGTGCAGTCAACAAATCGTGTTGACACAAGAAAAGTTAGATGATTTCAAGTTATTGGAACCTAGATGTATGACTACTGTAGGCTCTAGAGCTTTTAAATATGTGGCCCCGAGACTATACAATAAGCTCCCCTTAGAAATTTGAAAAGCTTTCAAGAAGAAACTGAAAACTTTCTTGTTCTCTCTGTAAGTGCTTTGATAGTGTGGATTTGACAATTAACGAGGTATATGCTGTGTGAAATTTTGAATACTTACGAACGAACATGATAAAATTACTTTGGAGGTCATGCGAAGAGTGGGGTTCCCCTGCTGTATAGGACCAGAAAAGAAGCCCGTAAAAGTAAGGTAAAAGTAGCTCTTTGAGTTGTAAATAGCTTATGGTCTAAGGCTTTAATAAGGCTCCATGTTTCTGATGCATAAGATAATACAGGTAGGACCTTCTGAGTAAATACTTTTCTTTTTAGAAAGTGGAATTTTATCTTTCATAATTCATTTTGTTTACCAGAAGCTCTCTTACTCTAACAATTTTGGTGTCGTACCCTGGGGAAACACTTACTGTCTGTGTGTGGATATATATATATATATATATATATATATATATATATATATAAATATATATATATATATATATATATATATATATAAATATATATATATATATATATATATATATAAATATATATATATATATATATATATATATATATATATATATAATATATATATATATATAAATATATATATATATATATACATATATATAAATATATGTATATATATAAATATATATATATATATATATATATATATATATATATATATATATATATATATATATATATATAAATATATAAATATATATACATACATATATATATATGTATTTATATGTATTTATGTATATATATATAAATTTATATATATATATATATATATAAATTTATATATATATATATATACTGTATATATATATATATATATGTATGTATATGTATGTGTATGTATATATACATCTCCTTTCGCGCGCCAGCGCCGACGATCTCCTTTCGCGCGCCAGCGCCGACGATCTCCTTTCGCGCGCCAGCGCCGACGATCTCCTTTCGCGCGCCAGCGCCGACGATCTCCTTTCGCGCGCCAGCGCCGACGATCTCCTTTCGCGCGCCAGCGCCGACGATCTCCTTTCGCGCGCCAGCGCCGACGATCTCCTTTCGCGCGCCAGCGCCGACGATCTCCTTTCGCGCGCCAGCGCCGACGATCTCCTTTCGCGCGCCAGCGCCGACGATCTCCTTTCGCGCGCCAGCGCCGACGATCTCCTTTCGCGCGCCAGCGCCGACGATCTCCTTTCGCGCGCCAGCGCCGACGATCTCCTTTCGCGCGCCAGCGCCGACGATCTCCTTACGCGCGCCAGCGCCGACGATCTCCTTACGCGCGCCAGCGCCGACGATCTCCTTACGCGCGCAAGGAGCCGACGATCTTCCTACGCGCGCCAGCGTCGACGATCGTCCTTGCGAGGGCACCGATAGTTTCCTGCGCGCGCTCGCCAATTTTCTATCGCTCGCGAGTGCCGACGATCTTCAAGCGCCGACGATCTTCTTACGCGCGCAAGCGCCGACGATCTTCTTACGCGCGCAAGCGCCGACGATCTTCTTACGCGCGCAAGCGCCGACGATCTTCTTACGCGCGCAAGCCCCGACGATCTTACGCGCGCAAGCGCCGACGATCTTCTTACGCGCGCAAGCCCCGACAATCTTCTTACGGGCGCAAGCCCCGACGATCTTCTTACGCGCGCAAGCCCCGACGATCTTTTTCGCGCGCGGGTACCGATGGTCTTACGTGTGCCGATTGTCTTCTGCCCGCGCGTGCGCCAACAAACTCCTACTTGCTGCAGCACGCTCCATCATTCTGGTCCACACGGGCTCTTCATTTCTGATCCTGCACATTAATATGATTCATGCTCACTCTATAAAGTCTCGGCCTTATGCGAGCGTTTTCAGCAGTCTCCCGCGCGCGAGCCCAGGGTATTCCCGCGCGCCCGCATCAGCGCTTCGACAGTCTCACGCGCGACCCCCGGGTATTCCCCATCGCGCGAGCGCGAGCTCGCTTCCTAGCACAATCACCAATACCCTCCCCCGCGCGAGGCTGCCAGACATCGTGCGGTAAGGGCGCCATTGCCACATTTCACCCCTCCCCCAAAAGTACAGAACAGTGCGCTTGGCTGTGGGGGGAAGGTTCCAGAAAGGCCCAGGGACATGCCTTCCTTATCTTTTCACAGGCGACTTCCCCTCCAGAGGGAGTGTCTGACAGAGCAGCCGTCAGCCAGCAGCCTGGTTTGGGACTCTAATCAGAGCGGTAGCACAGGCTTTTAAGCTGTTCTCTCAGAGTTGAGTCACAAATCCTTGGCTACATCCACTCCCCCGATGAGGAAAAGAGGAGTTTCGGACGAGGTATCTTCTACGAGGACGTAGCTGTCTCCTCGTAAGTCTTCGAGGCAGGCATTCTCCCCCCTCAGACTTTTCTCCCTCACCTTCGGACGAAGTTTTCCCGCCCTCAGGAGAGTCACGGGAGGCGAGACGTTCCCCAATCACACTATTAAGGGAAACCCCACCTCGCGCGGTAGAGTCTTCTCGAATAGGGGTGGAGAAGAGCCTGCCTCTGTCGTGGTTGGAGTTCTGCATGCCTCCCGGGAGGGAGTCAAAGGACTCCAAGACAGTAACGGGAGTCCCCTAGCACCAAAATTTACAGGCTCAGACATCCTTTCGTTATGGGAACGAATGTGTTTGAGCCTAAGGACGTGAAGCAGGTGGCTGAGAGGTGTAGGAAGTCACCAAGACTCCCTCCTATATGGGGCTTTGACATTCAAGCCCTATGAACCTCCAGCACCTCAGCAACCACGTCCCACCAAAACAACGGCATCTAAGACAGTGGGGTCTAAGCCCTTTCCGGTCAAGGACAAGAAAGGCAATTAGTCCCCCAGGGGAGGGAAGAATCCTAGGAGGAGCGGCCGAGGCCGCAAACGCTAGGATTACCAGTTCCCCTGCATATCCGCCAGTGGAAGGATACCTACAAGGTTGTGCAGACAGGTTGCGGCAATTCAGGGCCGTTTCCTGGACTATTTTCCGTAATCAGTCTGGGATATCGCGTCTTGTTCACACCACCTCTACCTCCCCTGAGGACGAATCCGGTGTCATTTAGCACCCTTGCCATGGGATCAGCAAGGGGGCGAACTCTGTGGGCAGAGACCCAGATTAAAGCAAACTCCGGTCAGCATGGAGACCGCAGACAGTCAGTCAGTCTTGCAGTAAACTGCAAGACTTCTTGTGTATACTGGATCTGAAGGACGCGTCCTTCCAGATCCCAGTCCATCCGTCTTCAAGGAAGTACTTAGGATTCAGCATAGACAACAAGGAGTACCAGTTCAAGGTGCTGTGTTTCGGTCTCCCCACAGCACCACAGGGTTTCACCAGAGTTTTTACCCTAATATCTTTGTGGGCACTCAGGATCGGCTTCCGTCTCCTACATTATCTGGATGACGGCCTGATCCTAGCAGACTCGGAGTCACTCCCTCTTTGACACTGAGACAAACTTCTAGGACTTGCCAGGACCTAAGGGTCAGGGTAAGTCTCGAGAAGTCCGCTCTGCTGCCCAATCAAAGACTGGTTCACCTAGTCATGATTATAGACACCAATCTCCATAAGGCCTTCCATCAGACAACAGGATAGAAAGACTGAGAAGAGTCAAAAGCCCTTTCCTCAGACGAGAAGAGCTTCCAACATAATCGTGGTTACGTCTCCTCGGTTACCTTTCACCCTTGGCTCGTCTAGTTTTCAACGGTCACCTCAGGATGAGGTTTCTCCAGGGGCGACTCAGGTCCTAGTGGAATCAAGACTGCGATTCCCCGGACATCATGATCTCTATGGATCCTGAGGAACAGACGAACCGCCAGTGGTGGGTGACAGGCGAGAACCTACGAAGAAGAATGGATCTTCTCGTTTCCTTCCCACGGATTGGATGCTGTTTTCGGACACCACAAAAGAAGGGGAGCGGCCACGTTCTGTACCACAGTATCTCAGGCGTGTGGTCAGAATCGGAAAAGTGCCTCCATATGAATCTGCTAGAGATGAAGGCCGTCTTCCTGGCCTTTCAACAGTTCCAACAAAGACCTGGCGGATCATTCTGTGGTGTGATGAGCTACAACACCACAGTAGTAGCTTACATCAACAAGCAAGGAGGTACCTTTATCAAAGCAGCTATCCCATCTCTCAGTAGAGATACTGAGATAGACCAAAGTCCATTTGATTCCTTTATCGGCTCGCTTCATTCCAGACAAAGGGAATGTGTTCGCTGACAGTCGGAGCAGAGCGTCTCGGATAATGAGTACCGAGTGGTCCTTGGATCATTCAGTAGCCAACAAAGTCCTGACTTTGTGGGGTTACCCGACTGTGGATCTGTTTGCTACAGCGCTGAACTTCAAGCTCCCGCTGTATTGCCCCCCAGTCCCAGATCCCAAGGCACTCTGGCAAGAGGCCTTCAGAAATGCATAAAACACAAGATAGCGAGTAGGAAAAATATATGGTTCATATATTTGGCTAGAAGTTAAAGTATCATATATTAACCGGTATTTGTTT
The DNA here is from genome assembly GCF_036898095.1 of Palaemon carinicauda. Taxonomy (NCBI): domain Eukaryota; kingdom Metazoa; phylum Arthropoda; class Malacostraca; order Decapoda; family Palaemonidae; genus Palaemon; species Palaemon carinicauda. The sequence continues at coordinate 51,148,405 of NC_090739.1, forward strand.
ACAAGAGCACGCTCTCCATTCATTCAAAAATTATGCAGTCCTGTAGCTCTCCTCTTGTATAGTAATTAGGAGGTTCATTAAATGTGGGGGAAAGTATAAAATGGCAAGATATATTGAACAAGGTGTGAGGGATTTTAAAAACACTAGCTTGGTTTCCTCACTAAATGACCTGGAACTGACATCATCAGCATAATTAACTTAACCCCCGCAAGATGCGGTAAATTTGAACGGCGGGTGGTACGTACGTAGCTAAAATTGATACGCTGATATATACGGGTTACGTACACTTTATTATTTGTAGTTTATTGTTAATATCTTCTTTATTACTCACCATTTTCACTTCAAATAAATTGCAAGTTCACGGCAGACCGTTCTATATGAAATGGACACCTTTTAAATTGTATTATTCCCTTCTCAATATTTTTTCTAGATTTTCCTTTATTATCCAACATTTGGTCAATATTCCCAGCGTTAGTGAAGACAAATTTTGTATCCTAATTTCATAATAGTTCTGTAACCGAAATACAAACCACGCTATTTGCATAGGGTTTACTTTCGGCGTAGCTGAAATTGACGAGCCATTAGATTTTAACGAGGGTTTACTACCCCCGCGCTAGTTAGCAGGGGTAGGGGAGGGGGAGCTTGCTACCCCTCCCCCCCTCACACACCGGTGAAATGTCCCACTTCACTTTTGGCTCAGACGATGTACAGACATGCCTGTCTTCGTCCTCGCTTGGCAGCCATTATATGTTTTGTCTTTACTTAATCACTTACTTTTCTTATACTCATATATATGTAAACATATTTTCGTCGGGATGCGGTGGCTGAGAGGTTCCATCAGAAGGTCCCTAGCACTGAGATAAGCAGGCTCAGAAATTCTTCCGTGGAGGGAACTAATCTGTTTGAGCCTAAAGACGTGGAGCATGTTGCTGAGAGGTGGAGGAAGTCCCACCAAGACTCCCTCCTACATAGGGCTTTGACATCCAAGCCCTATAAGCCTCCAGCACCCCAGCAGCCCCGTCCTACCAAGACCACAAAACCGACAACGGCAGCGAAGACAGTGGTGTCTAAGCCCTTTCCTGTCAAAGACAGGAAAGAAGTCCTCCAGGGGAGTGAAAAATCCTAGAGGGAGCAGCCGAGGCCACAAATGCTAGGATTGGCAGTCCCTCTGCATGTCCACCAGTGGGGGGATGCCTAAAAAGTTGCGCAGAACAGGTGGCAGCAACTCGGGGCCGATTCCTGGACAATTTCCGTAATAAGTCAGGGATATCGCGTCCCGTTCACAACATCTCTACCTCCCCTGACGATGAATCCAGTGTCATTGAGCTCCCTTGCCATGGGATCAGCAAGGGGGCAAGCCCTTCGGACAGAAGTCCAGACTAATGTTGAAGAAGGGCGCTCTCCAAATGGTCCTCAACGGGTCCCTAGGCTTCTTCAGTCGACTCTTTCTTATAAAGAAGGCGTCTGGAGGCTGGAGACCAGTCATCGAACTCTCGGCTCTGAACAAGTTTGTCAAACAAACTCCGTTTAGCATGGAGACCGCAGACACGGTCAGACTCGCAGTGAGACCGCGAGACTTCATGTGTACACTGGATCTGAAGGACGCGTACTTCCAGATCCCAGTCCATCCGTCTAAGAGGAAGTACTTGAGATTCAGCCTAGACAACAAGGAGTACCAGTTGAAGGTGCTGTGTTTCGGTCTCTCCACAGCACCACAGGTTTTCACCAGTGTTCACCCTAATATCGTCGTGGGCACACAGGATCAGCATCCGTCTCCTCCGTTATCTGGGTGACTGGCTGTTCCTGTTAAATTCTCGCCCTGAGGTGTGTTTCAGCTTATATTTATCGTTTGTGAAATCTTTGACAAATATTAGTTAATTTTATTGAGACTGAAGTGAGAAGTAAAAGTACATCATGGCTGGTTGCCCCCAATGTGGTTCTGCGAGGGGAGACTTAAAAAGGTGGATAGGATGTGACTGTAAAAGGTTCTACCAAAGGACGTCTGTGTTTATAGAGGCAAGCATCAGTGATGTAGACTTGAGAAACTTAAAATTGGATTTGTCCATACTGTGTAGATGAAGCCAGAATACCAAAAGTGGAGGAGGACTGATCATGGATGCTAAGGATGTCATAAACTGTGGCTATGTAAATATACAATTTATTGGTAATAAAACTATTCAAATTTGAGAATTGATAAATGAGAAATATTTGGACATGCAGTAGTAGCATTATCTGAAATATGGTTAAGTAACTTTGTCAAGGCTAAGAACGCTGAAATGACACCCCCACACTCTTTCTATTATATTCCAATTGAAGGAATGTCTGGTGGGGGTGACGGCCTTTACATTCATAAGGGTTACTCAAATCTCAATATGATGATGATAGCTATATGTAACAAACTTTGAATATATAGAAATAAACCTTATGCACAGAAACAAAAAGATATCGATTGTAACAATTTTCAAACCTCCGAGAACAAATACTAGTATTTTCTTTGAAGATGTCAGTGTACTCATTGAGATGATTATTATGGAAAAAAATGAATTGGTTGTTCGTGGAGACTTCAGTCATTGGATGGATGACGCATCAAATTTTGATGTTTCAGCATTCAGCGAGCTGTTGGAATCATATCAATTTGTGAATAATGATGACTGTGCAACTACTTTGACTGGACATGCGTTGGGCCTAGTTTCAAGTGATGGAATGAATAATATTCTAACATATAAATGTAGAAGAGGAGTGCATAAATGTAGAAGAGAATTGCACTATCTCTCCAGTGCACAAACTTATTACGTTTAGATTACCTCTACAGAAACACACGATGGTGAAGAAAATAAACTTTGGACATAAATCAATCCTCTCCTTTTGTATATATTGAAGAAGTTACAAAAAATAAATGATGCTATCGACATTCCCTGCGATCATGATAACCAACATTTGTTGGGTGCCGTTGCGTTGATTGCCTTATGACCATATATAGTAGGGTGAGTAAAAGTGGATATGTTACCATGTGTCCACTGATGGAAAAGACTATAATTTTTAAAGACTGATCTCCTTGGTTTGTTAGGGAGATTTTATTTAGAGATAAAAGGGGGTGAAAAAAAGTAGAGAAAGGGGAATCGTTAAAAACAAAGTACTGTACATGGTAAGAATACAAAACTGCAATGTGCCAATATAACTACCTATTGAGAAGGAAAAAAAGTAAATACTGTAAGAGAAAGACCCACGATGCAACAACAGACAAATAAGTTAGAAAGGAGTTCTTAATAAGTTATATCGACTCCTAAATGGTATAATGGGAAATGTAGAGGCGGCTACCAGAGGGGTACAGTGACCAGGAACTATCAAATAATTTTGTAGTGTTCTTTAAAAACCAAATAGAATATATAACTAGGTCATTCAAATTTACAAATATTCAACATCGGATTAATGCCACACCAAATACACACAAAAATTAACGAGATTCACTAATATAACACAAGACGATGTCGCCAGGACTATCAAGAGAGTAAAGAAAATGAACTGCGCAATCTAGCCAATGGCAATATCTGAAGTAACTGGAAAAAACACTTCTAGTCTAACTGATATAATTTCGACAACAGCAAATGCAAGCATCGATGAGTGTAAGTTTCCCAAATCCGAGAAAATGGCTTTAGTCACACCAGTTCTGAAAAGTGCTCTAGATTACTAGGAATTAAGCTTGTATAGTCGTATTTCGAATCTGTTATATTTCAAAAGTGCTGGAATATGTAGTTCTTGAACAACTAATTAAACACTTAGAAGAAATAGAAGCTTTGGAAGACAGTCTGCTTCCAGAAAATTATACTCTACGGAGACAGTTGTGTTCCGTTGTAAATAGTATGCTGGAAGTGATGGATGAAAACAAATGTGGTATTTTAATATTACTTGATCTTAGTGCTGCTTTTGATACAGTTGTGCATGTACTGTTACTGAATGATCTATGGTCCATCAGTATTGCAGATCAAGCTTTTGAATACTTAAAAGACTACTTGGTTGACAAAAATTGTGTGCAATTTGGAAACTCTTATTCATCATATGAACCTTTAAACATACGGGTACCTCAGGGGTGCATACGGGGCCCAATCTTATTCGGTCAGGCTATTGGTCTGTCGAAAATAATATAGAGGCATGGAGTGAAGCTCAAACTATTTGCGGATGATACACAATTTTACCGCTCCATAAATGATATAGATGACACTACTGGATTTTTAAGCCGAATTCTTGTCAGTGTCAGGGAATGGATGAAAGTCAAACAACTAAAATTAAACGAAAATAGAACCGAGTTTGTGGTGGTTGGAAAGAAAAACAGGGTAAGAAAATTGGGTGATATTCAAATGAACATAAATAACAACTCCCGATATCTAGTAAAGTTCGTGGTTTAGGTGTATCTCTTAACTGTAACTTGTCTTTCAATGCCCAAATCAATTACGTAGTAAAAAATGCTGGTTATCGACTTAGAAACATTGCTTTTATAAAGAAGTACCTAGATGAACATTCTGTAAAGAAACTTGTGATCAGCTGTGTTATTACCAGGATTGACTACTGTAACCCCATCATTTACCAAAAGTGCAACTTAAAAAATTGCAAAACAATAAACAAAGGAGCAAGACTGATAAAAGATGCCCCATCCCAATAGAGAATCACTCCTATACTAACTGATTTACACTGGCTGTCTAATCAAGCGAGAACTGAGTTTGAAATATGTACAATAACCCATCAAGTTATCAGAACTGAACGTCCAAAATATCTAAGAGAATCGTTACATATTGTGCAGTCAACAAATCGTGTTGACACAAGAAAAGTTAGATGATTTCAAGTTATTGGAACCTAGATGTATGACTACTGTAGGCTCTAGAGCTTTTAAATATGTGGCCCCGAGACTATACAATAAGCTCCCCTTAGAAATTTGAAAAGCTTTCAAGAAGAAACTGAAAACTTTCTTGTTCTCTCTGTAAGTGCTTTGATAGTGTGGATTTGACAATTAACGAGGTATATGCTGTGTGAAATTTTGAATACTTACGAACGAACATGATAAAATTACTTTGGAGGTCATGCGAAGAGTGGGGTTCCCCTGCTGTATAGGACCAGAAAAGAAGCCCGTAAAAGTAAGGTAAAAGTAGCTCTTTGAGTTGTAAATAGCTTATGGTCTAAGGCTTTAATAAGGCTCCATGTTTCTGATGCATAAGATAATACAGGTAGGACCTTCTGAGTAAATACTTTTCTTTTTAGAAAGTGGAATTTTATCTTTCATAATTCATTTTGTTTACCAGAAGCTCTCTTACTCTAACAATTTTGGTGTCGTACCCTGGGGAAACACTTACTGTCTGTGTGTGGATATATATATATATATATATATATATATATATATATATATATAAATATATATATATATATATATATATATATATATAATATATATATATATATATATATATATATATAAATATATATATATATATATATATATATATATATATATATATAAATATATATATATATATAAATATATATATATATATATACATATATATAAATATATGTATATATATATATATATATATATATATATATATATATATATATATATATATATATATATATATATATATATAAATATATAAATATATATACATACATATATATATATGTATTTATATGTATTTATGTATATATATATAAATTTATATATATATATATATATATAAATTTATATATATATATATATACTGTATATATATATATATATATGTATGTATATGTATGTGTATGTATATATACATCTCCTTTCGCGCGCCAGCGCCGACGATCTCCTTTCGCGCGCCAGCGCCGACGATCTCCTTTCGCGCGCCAGCGCCGACGATCTCCTTTCGCGCGCCAGCGCCGACGATCTCCTTTCGCGCGCCAGCGCCGACGATCTCCTTTCGCGCGCCAGCGCCGACGATCTCCTTTCGCGCGCCAGCGCCGACGATCTCCTTTCGCGCGCCAGCGCCGACGATCTCCTTTCGCGCGCCAGCGCCGACGATCTCCTTTCGCGCGCCAGCGCCGACGATCTCCTTTCGCGCGCCAGCGCCGACGATCTCCTTTCGCGCGCCAGCGCCGACGATCTCCTTTCGCGCGCCAGCGCCGACGATCTCCTTTCGCGCGCCAGCGCCGACGATCTCCTTACGCGCGCCAGCGCCGACGATCTCCTTACGCGCGCCAGCGCCGACGATCTCCTTACGCGCGCAAGGAGCCGACGATCTTCCTACGCGCGCCAGCGTCGACGATCGTCCTTGCGAGGGCACCGATAGTTTCCTGCGCGCGCTCGCCAATTTTCTATCGCTCGCGAGTGCCGACGATCTTCAAGCGCCGACGATCTTCTTACGCGCGCAAGCGCCGACGATCTTCTTACGCGCGCAAGCGCCGACGATCTTCTTACGCGCGCAAGCGCCGACGATCTTCTTACGCGCGCAAGCCCCGACGATCTTACGCGCGCAAGCGCCGACGATCTTCTTACGCGCGCAAGCCCCGACAATCTTCTTACGGGCGCAAGCCCCGACGATCTTCTTACGCGCGCAAGCCCCGACGATCTTTTTCGCGCGCGGGTACCGATGGTCTTACGTGTGCCGATTGTCTTCTGCCCGCGCGTGCGCCAACAAACTCCTACTTGCTGCAGCACGCTCCATCATTCTGGTCCACACGGGCTCTTCATTTCTGATCCTGCACATTAATATGATTCATGCTCACTCTATAAAGTCTCGGCCTTATGCGAGCGTTTTCAGCAGTCTCCCGCGCGCGAGCCCAGGGTATTCCCGCGCGCCCGCATCAGCGCTTCGACAGTCTCACGCGCGACCCCCGGGTATTCCCCATCGCGCGAGCGCGAGCTCGCTTCCTAGCACAATCACCAATACCCTCCCCCGCGCGAGGCTGCCAGACATCGTGCGGTAAGGGCGCCATTGCCACATTTCACCCCTCCCCCAAAAGTACAGAACAGTGCGCTTGGCTGTGGGGGGAAGGTTCCAGAAAGGCCCAGGGACATGCCTTCCTTATCTTTTCACAGGCGACTTCCCCTCCAGAGGGAGTGTCTGACAGAGCAGCCGTCAGCCAGCAGCCTGGTTTGGGACTCTAATCAGAGCGGTAGCACAGGCTTTTAAGCTGTTCTCTCAGAGTTGAGTCACAAATCCTTGGCTACATCCACTCCCCCGATGAGGAAAAGAGGAGTTTCGGACGAGGTATCTTCTACGAGGACGTAGCTGTCTCCTCGTAAGTCTTCGAGGCAGGCATTCTCCCCCCTCAGACTTTTCTCCCTCACCTTCGGACGAAGTTTTCCCGCCCTCAGGAGAGTCACGGGAGGCGAGACGTTCCCCAATCACACTATTAAGGGAAACCCCACCTCGCGCGGTAGAGTCTTCTCGAATAGGGGTGGAGAAGAGCCTGCCTCTGTCGTGGTTGGAGTTCTGCATGCCTCCCGGGAGGGAGTCAAAGGACTCCAAGACAGTAACGGGAGTCCCCTAGCACCAAAATTTACAGGCTCAGACATCCTTTCGTTATGGGAACGAATGTGTTTGAGCCTAAGGACGTGAAGCAGGTGGCTGAGAGGTGTAGGAAGTCACCAAGACTCCCTCCTATATGGGGCTTTGACATTCAAGCCCTATGAACCTCCAGCACCTCAGCAACCACGTCCCACCAAAACAACGGCATCTAAGACAGTGGGGTCTAAGCCCTTTCCGGTCAAGGACAAGAAAGGCAATTAGTCCCCCAGGGGAGGGAAGAATCCTAGGAGGAGCGGCCGAGGCCGCAAACGCTAGGATTACCAGTTCCCCTGCATATCCGCCAGTGGAAGGATACCTACAAGGTTGTGCAGACAGGTTGCGGCAATTCAGGGCCGTTTCCTGGACTATTTTCCGTAATCAGTCTGGGATATCGCGTCTTGTTCACACCACCTCTACCTCCCCTGAGGACGAATCCGGTGTCATTTAGCACCCTTGCCATGGGATCAGCAAGGGGGCGAACTCTGTGGGCAGAGACCCAGATTAAAGCAAACTCCGGTCAGCATGGAGACCGCAGACAGTCAGTCAGTCTTGCAGTAAACTGCAAGACTTCTTGTGTATACTGGATCTGAAGGACGCGTCCTTCCAGATCCCAGTCCATCCGTCTTCAAGGAAGTACTTAGGATTCAGCATAGACAACAAGGAGTACCAGTTCAAGGTGCTGTGTTTCGGTCTCCCCACAGCACCACAGGGTTTCACCAGAGTTTTTACCCTAATATCTTTGTGGGCACTCAGGATCGGCTTCCGTCTCCTACATTATCTGGATGACGGCCTGATCCTAGCAGACTCGGAGTCACTCCCTCTTTGACACTGAGACAAACTTCTAGGACTTGCCAGGACCTAAGGGTCAGGGTAAGTCTCGAGAAGTCCGCTCTGCTGCCCAATCAAAGACTGGTTCACCTAGTCATGATTATAGACACCAATCTCCATAAGGCCTTCCATCAGACAACAGGATAGAAAGACTGAGAAGAGTCAAAAGCCCTTTCCTCAGACGAGAAGAGCTTCCAACATAATCGTGGTTACGTCTCCTCGGTTACCTTTCACCCTTGGCTCGTCTAGTTTTCAACGGTCACCTCAGGATGAGGTTTCTCCAGGGGCGACTCAGGTCCTAGTGGAATCAAGACTGCGATTCCCCGGACATCATGATCTCTATGGATCCTGAGGAACAGACGAACCGCCAGTGGTGGGTGACAGGCGAGAACCTACGAAGAAGAATGGATCTTCTCGTTTCCTTCCCACGGATTGGATGCTGTTTTCGGACACCACAAAAGAAGGGGAGCGGCCACGTTCTGTACCACAGTATCTCAGGCGTGTGGTCAGAATCGGAAAAGTGCCTCCATATGAATCTGCTAGAGATGAAGGCCGTCTTCCTGGCCTTTCAACAGTTCCAACAAAGACCTGGCGGATCATTCTGTGGTGTGATGAGCTACAACACCACAGTAGTAGCTTACATCAACAAGCAAGGAGGTACCTTTATCAAAGCAGCTATCCCATCTCTCAGTAGAGATACTGAGATAGACCAAAGTCCATTTGATTCCTTTATCGGCTCGCTTCATTCCAGACAAAGGGAATGTGTTCGCTGACAGTCGGAGCAGAGCGTCTCGGATAATGAGTACCGAGTGGTCCTTGGATCATTCAGTAGCCAACAAAGTCCTGACTTTGTGGGGTTACCCGACTGTGGATCTGTTTGCTACAGCGCTGAACTTCAAGCTCCCGCTGTATTGCCCCCCAGTCCCAGATCCCAAGGCACTCTGGCAAGAGGCCTTCAGAAATGCATAAAACACAAGATAGCGAGTAGGAAAAATATATGGTTCATATATTTGGCTAGAAGTTAAAGTATCATATATTAACCGGTATTTGTTTACAAGAGCACGCTCTCCATTCATTCAAAAATTATGCAGTCCTGTAGCTCTCCTCTTGTATAGTAATTAGGAGGTTCATTAAATGTGGGGGAAAGTATAAAATGGCAAGATATATTGAACAAGGTGTGAGGGATTTTAAAAACACTAGCTTGGTTTCCTCACTAAATGACCTGGAACTGACATCATCAGCATAATTAACTTAACCCCCGCAAGATGCGGTAAATTTGAACGGCGGGTGGTACGTACGTAGCTAAAATTGATACGCTGATATATACGGGTTACGTACACTTTATTATTTGTAGTTTATTGTTAATATCTTCTTTATTACTCACCATTTTCACTTCAAATAAATTGCAAGTTCACGGCAGACCGTTCTATATGAAATGGACACCTTTTAAATTGTATTATTCCCTTCTCAATATTTTTTCTAGATTTTCCTTTATTATCCAACATTTGGTCAATATTCCCAGCGTTAGTGAAGACAAATTTTGTATCCTAATTTCATAATAGTTCTGTAACCGAAATACAAACCACGCTATTTGCATAGGGTTTACTTTCGGCGTAGCTGAAATTGACGAGCCATTAGATTTTAACGAGGGTTTACTACCCCCGCGCTAGTTAGCAGGGGTAGGGGAGGGGGAGCTTGCTACCCCTCCCCCCCTCACACACCGGTGAAATGTCCCACTTCACTTTTGGCTCAGACGATGTACAGACATGCCTGTCTTCGTCCTCGCTTGGCAGCCATTATATGTTTTGTCTTTACTTAATCACTTACTTTTCTTATACTCATATATATGTAAACATATTTTCGTCGGGATGCGGTGGCTGAGAGGTTCCATCAGAAGGTCCCTAGCACTGAGATAAGCAGGCTCAGAAATTCTTCCGTGGAGGGAACTAATCTGTTTGAGCCTAAAGACGTGGAGCATGTTGCTGAGAGGTGGAGGAAGTCCCACCAAGACTCCCTCCTACATAGGGCTTTGACATCCAAGCCCTATAAGCCTCCAGCACCCCAGCAGCCCCGTCCTACCAAGACCACAAAACCGACAACGGCAGCGAAGACAGTGGTGTCTAAGCCCTTTCCTGTCAAAGACAGGAAAGAAGTCCTCCAGGGGAGTGAAAAATCCTAGAGGGAGCAGCCGAGGCCACAAATGCTAGGATTGGCAGTCCCTCTGCATGTCCACCAGTGGGGGGATGCCTAAAAAGTTGCGCAGAACAGGTGGCAGCAACTCGGGGCCGATTCCTGGACAATTTCCGTAATAAGTCAGGGATATCGCGTCCCGTTCACAACATCTCTACCTCCCCTGACGATGAATCCAGTGTCATTGAGCTCCCTTGCCATGGGATCAGCAAGGGGGCAAGCCCTTCGGACAGAAGTCCAGACTAATGTTGAAGAAGGGCGCTCTCCAAATGGTCCTCAACGGGTCCCTAGGCTTCTTCAGTCGACTCTTTCTTATAAAGAAGGCGTCTGGAGGCTGGAGACCAGTCATCGAACTCTCGGCTCTGAACAAGTTTGTCAAACAAACTCCGTTTAGCATGGAGACCGCAGACACGGTCAGACTCGCAGTGAGACCGCGAGACTTCATGTGTACACTGGATCTGAAGGACGCGTACTTCCAGATCCCAGTCCATCCGTCTAAGAGGAAGTACTTGAGATTCAGCCTAGACAACAAGGAGTACCAGTTGAAGGTGCTGTGTTTCGGTCTCTCCACAGCACCACAGGTTTTCACCAGTGTTCACCCTAATATCGTCGTGGGCACACAGGATCAGCATCCGTCTCCTCCGTTATCTGGGTGACTGGCTGTTCCTGTTAAATTCTCGCCCTGAGGTGTGTTTCAGCTTATATTTATCGTTTGTGAAATCTTTGACAAATATTAGTTAATTTTATTGAGACTGAAGTGAGAAGTAAAAGTACATCATGGCTGGTTGCCCCCAATGTGGTTCTGCGAGGGGAGACTTAAAAAGGTGGATAGGATGTGACTGTAAAAGGTTCTACCAAAGGACGTCTGTGTTTATAGAGGCAAGCATCAGTGATGTAGACTTGAGAAACTTAAAATTGGATTTGTCCATACTGTGTAGATGAAGCCAGAATACCAAAAGTGGAGGAGGACTGATCATGGATGCTAAGGATGTCATAAACTGTGGCTATGTAAATATACAATTTATTGGTAATAAAACTATTCAAATTTGAGAATTGATAAATGAGAAATATTTGGACATGCAGTAGTAGCATTATCTGAAATATGGTTAAGTAACTTTGTCAAGGCTAAGAACGCTGAAATGACACCCCCACACTCTTTCTATTATATTCCAATTGAAGGAATGTCTGGTGGGGGTGACTGCCTTTCCATTCATAAGGGTTACTCAAATCTCAATATGATGATGATAACTATATGTAACAAACTTTGAATATATAGAAATAAACCTTATGCACAAAAACAAAAAGATATCGATTGTAACAATTTTCAAACCTCCGAGAACAAATACTAGTATTTTCTTTGAAGAAGTCAGTGTACTCATTGAGATGATTATTATGGAAAAAAATGAATTGGTTGTTCGTGGAGACTTCAGTCATTGGATGGATGACACATCAAATTTTGATGTTTCAGCATTCAGCGAGCTGTTGGAATCATATCAATTTGTGAATAATGATGACTGTGCAACTACTTTGACTGGACATGCGTTGGGCCTAGTTTCAAGTGATGGAATGAATAATATTCTAACATATAAATGTAGAAGAGGAGTGCATAAATGTAGAAGAGAATTGCACTATCTCTCCAGTGCACAAACTTATTACGTTTAGATTACCTCTACAGAAACACACGATGGTGAAGAAAATAAACTTTGGACATGAATCAATCCTCTCCTTTTGTATATATTGAAGAAGTTACAAAAAATAAATGATGCTATCGACATTCCCTGCGATCATGATAACCAACATTTGTTGGGTGCCGTTGCGTTGATTGCCTTATGACCATATATAGTAGGGTGAGTAAAAGTGGATATGTTACCATGTGTCCACTGATGGAAAAGACTATAATTTTTAAAGACTGATCTCCTTGGTTTGATAGGGAGATTTTATTTAGAGATAAATGGTGGAGAAAAAAGTGGAGAAAGGGGAATCGTTAAAAACAAAGTACTGTACATGGTAAGAATACAAAACTGCAATGTGCCAATATAACTACCTATTGAGAAGGAAAAAAAGTAAATACTGTAAGAGAAAGACCCACGATGCAACAACAGACAAATAAGTTAGAAAGGAGTTCTTAATAAGTTATATCGACTCCTAAATGGTATAATGGGAAATGTAGAGGCGGCTACCAGAGGGGTACAGTGACCAGGAACTATCAAATAATTTTGTAGTGTTCTTTAAAAACCAAATAGAATATATAACTAGGTCATTCAAATTTACAAATATTCAACATCGGATTAATGCCACACCAAATACACACAAAAATTAACGAGATTCACTAATATAACACAAGACGATGTCGCCAGGACTATCAAGAGAGTAAAGAAAATGAACTGCGCAATCTAGCCAATGGCAATATCTGAAGTAACTGGAAAAAACACTTCTAGTCTAACTGATATAATTTCGACAACAGCAAATGCAAGCATCGATGAGTGTAAGTTTCCCAAATCCGAGAAAATGGCTTTAGTCACACCAGTTCTGAAAAGTGCTCTAGATTACTAGGAATTAAGCTTGTATAGTCGTATTTCGAATCTGTTATATTTCAAAAGTGCTGGAATATGTAGTTCTTGAACAACTAATTAAACACTTAGAAGAAATAGAAGCTTTGGAAGACAGTCTGCTTCCAGAAAATTATACTCTACGGAGACAGTTATGTTCCGTTGTAAATAGTATGCTGGAAGTGATGGATGAAAACAAATGTGGTATTTTAATATTACTTGATCTTAGTGCTGCTTTTGATACAGTTGTGCATGTACTGTTACTGAATGATCTATGGTCCATCAGTATTGCAGATCAAGCTTTTGAATACTTAAAAGACTACTTGGTTGACAAAAATTGTGTGCAATTTGGAAACTCTTATTCATCATATGAACCTTTAAACATACGGGTACCTCAGGGGTGCATACGGGGCCCAATCTTATTCGGTCAGGCTATTGGTCTGTCGAAAATAATATAGAGGCATGGAGTGAAGCTCAAACTATTTGCGGATGATACACAATTTTACCGCTCCATAAATGATATAGATGACACTACTGGATCTTTAAGCCGAATTCTTGTCAGTGTCAGGGAATGGATGAAAGTCAAACAACTAAAATTAAACGAAAATAGAACCGAGTTTGTGGTGGTTGGAAAGAAAAACAGGGTAAGAAAATTGGGTGATATTCAAATAAACATAAATAACAACTCCCGATATCTAGTAAAGTTCGTGGTTTAGGTGTATCTCTTAACTGTAACTTGTCTTTCAATGCCCAAATCAATTACGTAGTAAAAAATGCTGGTTATCAACTTAGAAACATTGCTTTTATAAAGAAGTACCTAGATGAACATTCTGTAAAGAAACTTGTGATCAGCTGTGTTATTACCAGGATTGACTACTGTAACCCCATCATTTACCAAAAGTGCAACTTAAAAAACTGCAAAACAATAAACAAAGGAGCAAGACTGATAAAAGATGCCCCATCCCAATAGAGAATCACTCCTATACTAACTGATTTACACTGGCTGTCTAATCAAGCGAGAACTGAGTTTGAAATATGTACAATAACCCATCAAGTTATCAGAACTGAACGTCCAAAATATTTAAGAGAATCGTTACATATTGTGCAGCCAACAAATCGTGTTGACACAAGAAAAGTTAGATGATTTCAAGTTATTGGAACCTAGATGTATGACTACTGTAGGCTCTAGAGCCTTTAAATATGTGGCCCCGAGACTATACAATAAGCTCCCCTTAGAAATTTGAAAAGCTTTCAAGAAGAAACTGAAAACTTTCTTGTTCTCTCTGTAAGTGCTTTGATAGTGTGGATTTGACAATTAACGAGGTATATGCTGTGTGAAATTTTGAATACTTTCGAACGAACATGATAAAATTACTTTGGAGGTCATGCGAAGAGTGGGGTTCCCCTGCTGTATAGGACCAGAAAAGAAGCCCGTAAAAGTAAGGTAAAAGTAGCTCTTTGAGTTGTAAATAGCTTATGGTCTAAGGCTTTAATAAGGCTCCATGTTTCTGATGCATAAGATAATACTGGTAGGACCTTCTGAGTAAATACTTTTCTTTTTAGAAAGTGGAATTTTATCTTTCGTAATTCATTTTGTTTACCAGAAGCTCTCTTACCCTAACAATTTTGGTGTCGTACCCTGGGGAAACACTTACTGTCTGTGTGTGGAGATATATATATATATATATATATATATATATATATAAATATATATAAATATATATATATAAATATATATATATATATAAATATAAATATACATATATATATATATATATATATATATATATATATATATATATATATATATATATATATAAATATATATATATATATATATATATATATATATATATATATATATATATGAATATATATATATATATATATATATATACATATAAATATATATATGTATATACATACATATATATATATGTATTTATATGTATTTATGTATATATATATAAATTTATATATATATATATATATGTATGTGTATGTATATATATATATGTATATATATATATATATATATATATATATATGTATATATATATATATATATATGTATATGTATGTATGTATATATGTTTATATATACATTTATATGTATATATATATGTATATGTATGTATATATGTCTATATATACATATATATATATATATATATACATATATATATATATATATATATATATATATATATATATATATATTTGAATATATGTATATATATGTATTTATATGGATATGTTATACGTATATATATGGATATATGAATAAATATATTATATATATATATATATATATATATATATATATATGTATGTATATGGGTAGTTTTATAGGTAGTTTGTTGTCTAGGGCACCAGCCACCTGTTGAGATACTACCACTAGAGACTTACAGGGTCCTTTAACTGGCCAGACAGTACTACATTGCGCCCTTCTCTCTGGTTACGGTCCATTTTTCCTTTGCCTACACTTACAGCGAAGAGTCTGGCCTATTCTTTACAAATTATCCCCTGTCCTCATTCACCTGACAACGCTGACGTTACCAAACAATTCCTCTTCATCCTAGGGGTTAAGTACTGCACTGTAATTGTTCAGTGGCTACTTTCCTCTTGGTAAGGGTGGAAGAGACTCTTTAGGTATGGTAAGCAGCTCTTCGAGGAGACGGACACTCCAAAATCAAAACATTGTTTTCTTCAAGTCTTGGGTAGTGCCATAGCCTCTGTACCATGGTCTTCCACTTTCTTGGGTTACAGTTCTCTTGCTTGAGGGTACACTCGGGCACACTATTCTGTCTTATTTCTCTTCCTC
Organism: Palaemon carinicauda; assembly: GCF_036898095.1. Classification (NCBI taxonomy): domain Eukaryota; kingdom Metazoa; phylum Arthropoda; class Malacostraca; order Decapoda; family Palaemonidae; genus Palaemon; species Palaemon carinicauda. Next base: position 51,164,328 of record NC_090739.1, read on the forward strand.
TTGTTTTGTTAAAGTTTTTTATAGTTTATAAAGGAAATATTTATTTTGGCGGTGTTGTTCTTAGAAGATTTTATTTTTCCTTGTTTGCTTTCCTCACTGGGCTACTTTTCCCTGTTGGAGCCCCTGGGATTATAGCATTTTGCTTTTCCAACTAGGGTTGTAGCTTAGCTAGTAATAATAATAATAATTATAATATAAATTTATGTATACAGTATATATACATAAACACACACATATATGTATATATATATATATATATATATATATATATATATATATATATATATATATATATATATATATGTATATATATTATTACATAAGCTACAACCCTAGTTGGAAAAAACACAATGCTATAAGCCTAGTGGCTCCAACAGGGAAAATAGCCCAGTGAGGAAAGGATAATAGGAAAATTGAATAATTTAAGAGTAACAACATTAAAATAACTATCTCCTATATAAACTATAAAATCTTTAACAAAACAAAAGTAATAGAAATTATATAGAATAGTGTGTACGAGTGTACCCTTAAACAAGAAATCTCTAATCCAAGACAGTGGAAGACCATGGTACGGAGGCTATGGCACTACCCAAGACTAGAAAACAATGTCCCTCTCCTAGAAGAGCTGCTTACCATAGCTAACGTCTCTCTTTTACCCTTACCAAGAGTAAAGTATGTATGCATGTATATATATATATATATATATATATACACACGTATATACAGTATATGTACATGTTTGTATATATATGCATATAAATTATATATATATATATATATATATATATATATATATATATATATATGTGTGTGTGTGTGTGTGTGTGTGTTTTTTAAGCCATAAATAATTCTTGATATTGAATTTGCTCTGTTTCGGGATCAGAAACCCAAGGGAAATTAACTTTGATGTGTTTTGGCATCCAAGGGTTCGAACCCTGGCTAAGTTGGAACTGAAGTTACAGTGACAACATCTTTATCTCGAAATTGCCTATTTCATGAATTATGGATTCTTAGTTGTATAATTCACAGATTACTCACCTTATTTTAACAAGTAGGCAAGTTGCTTGGTTCCTAATTTAGGCAGATCCATTGTAGTGGCACCATAAACAGTTAATGTTTTGAAAATGAGATCTAGATTCTGGACCCCTGTACTTATGAAGTATAGTTATTACTCAATGATGTTTAAGTTCAAAAAGGCCTTCTCATAATTAATATCATGTTTTTGTTGGTAATTCACATTTACACATCAATTTTTATGCTTAAACTGTACGCTTGACACCTTTCCCACTGTTACTCTTAAACTTTTAGATACTATTCCTTTTATAGGAAATTACCCGCTAGCATCTCGCTCAGTCCGTTCTGCTGATATATTAGATTTATAATAGTGCAACTTTCGATGTTAAGATGTTTAACACAGCAGAATTTCAATTATCTTGAGTTAATGTGTATTCGAATACTAACTCCATTATCATTTATGATATATACAATCAACCTTATTGCAACTATAATTTTCAAAATCTATCAGGATAATTCACAAATTAGCAAGAAGCTTTCCTTTTAATTGGAGATTTCAATGCCCGTAATCCTCTGTGGAACGATAATTGTGTTACTGTTGATGCAAATGGTTCCAAGGTGGAACAAAAGGTTACACTAATAACAATCAATATGTGTTAAAAAGAAAAAGAACTTAATAGGTCCTATTTCGGTGGGGTAAATATAGAATTGCGTTTTTCTTTCCCATTTTGAGTTTCTGGATAATGAGAAAGCGGATGCTGCAGCTAAATCATCAATTGACCTACCAATACAAACTTTTAAACTACCCATGATGGATTACATATACCAATTAAAGCATTTCATAGCTATAAAATGGCAAGCTCGGCGGAGTAATGAATCAGTTGAAAATAAGTTGAAAGAAATAAAGCCAATTGTTTCTGTATGGAAATGTTCTGTACAAAATGAAAGAAGGAATCAAGTAATTTTAACAAGATTGTGTATAGGTCACACAAAACTAACACCAGTGTTTTTGATGTGATCACCTTATAAAAGAGTTCCTATGTGCAGTGAGTGTTAATGCATGTTATTATTATTATCTTCTCTGAGGTGATTATGCGATCGAGTCGGTTTTGTTTGTCTGTTTGTTCGTGGACAATATTACGTCAAAACTACTTGACGGATTTTGATGAAATTTTCACTGAATATATGTAGACTTTAGCTCATGGACGACCTCATTGAATTAGAAGCTGATCTGGATTTGCATTTTCCATGTGTCTGTGGACAGGATTACATTATAACTGCTTGATGGATTTTGACAAAATTTTCACCACAGATTGATCTTTGGTCATGGTTTGGTCATGGGTGACCCCATTAAATTTTGGAGGTAATCCAAATCCGTATTTTAGTTTGTTTATTTATTTCTTTGTCTGTTTAAAGACAGGATTAACGAAATTTTCTCCCGAGTCGTGGACGACCTCATTAAATCTTGGAGGTGACCTGGTTCTGGATCCGGGTTCTAGTTTATTTATTTGTCAGTGTACCTGTGGACAGGATTACGTCATAGCTACTCGATGAATTTATTTTTACAAAATTTTCACCACAGATAGATCTTGGGTCATGGAAAAGACTCGATGAAATTTTGTGATCCAGATATGCCTTTTTCGCCATTTTAAAGATAGCGTTAGACTTACATGACAGATTTTGACGAAATTTTTACCACAGATAGATTATAGTCATAGTTGACCCCATTGAATTTTGGAAATGATCAGGATCCGGATTCTAGATCTGGATTTATATTTTTTGTGTGTCTGTGGACAGGAGCATGTCAAAACTTCAACGGAATTTGACAAAATTTTGACCACAGATAGATGTTAGGTCATAGACGACCCTATTAAATTTTGAAGATGATCTGGATTCGGATTCTACTTTATTTGTTTATTTGTCTGTGTACCTGTTGACAGTATTACGTTGTAACTAATCGACGGATTTTGACGAAATTTTCACCATAGATAGATCTTAGGTTTGAAAGACCTCGTTAAATTTTGGAGATGATCCGGATTTGTATTTTTTGCCATTTTTAAGATAACGCCGAAGCTAATCGACGGATTTTGATGAAATATTCACTGCGGATAGATCTTAGGCCTTGGACGACCCTTCGGTGTCAATGACCTTAGATGTCAGGATGCCAGAAATCCTCAAATCAATCAATCAATCAATCATGAACGACCCCATTAAATATTGGAGGTAATCCAAATCCGGATTTTAGTTTCTTAATTTATTTGTTTGTCTGTTTTTGGACAGGATTATGTCAATACTTCTCAACAGATTTTAACGAAATTATCTCCAGAGATGGAACTTAGGTCATGGACGACCCCATTAAGTCTTGGAGATGATCCGGTTCTAGATCTGGATTCTAGTTTTATTTATTTATTTGTCAGTGTGCCTGTGGACAGGATTACTTCGAAAGTACTCGATGGTTTTTTTTTTGACAAAATTTTCACCGCAGATAAATGTTAGGTCATGGAAGAGTCCATGAAATTTTGGAAATGATCTGGATTCGGATTCTAGTTTATTGATTTATTTGTCAGTGTGCCAGTTGACAGGATTATGTCGAAACTACTCGATAGATTTTTTGACAATTTTTACCACAGATAGATTTAGGTTATGGACGACCCCCATTAAATTTTGGAGATGATCTGGATTCGGATTCTAGTTTATTTATATATTTGTCAGTGTTCCTGTTGACAGGATCATATCGAAATTACTGGATGGATTTTTTGACAAAATTTTCACCACAGATAGATATTAGGTCATGGACGACCCCCTTAAGTTTTGGAGATAATCTGGATTCGGATTCTAGTTTATTTATTTGTTTGTGTGTGCCTGTGGACAGGATTACGTCGTAACTAATCAACGGATTTCAATGAAATTTCCACCACATAGATCTTAGGTCTTGGAAGACCCTATTAAATTTGGGAGATGATCTGGATTTGCAATTTTCTCCATTTTAAAGATAGCGTCAGGCCTACCTGACGGATTTTGTTGAAATTTCCACCACAGATATTAGGTCATGGACGACCCCATTTAATTTTGGTGATGATCCGGATCAGGATTTTAGATCTGGATTTCCATATTTTACCATTTTAAAGATAACGTCAAAACAATTTGACTGATATTGGCGAAATTTCCACTACATAGATTATTGGCAATGAACGACTCCATTATCCTTTGGGAAGGTCAGAAATCTCTTATTATTATTATTATTATTATTATTATTATTATTATTATTACTATTATTATTATTATTATTTATTATTATTATTATTATTGTTTTTATTATTATTATTGCTAGCTAAGCTACAACCCCAGATGGAAATCAGGATGCTATAAGCCCAAAGGCTCAACATTGAAAAATAGCCTAGCGAGGAAAGTAGATAATTGAATAGATAAACTATAAAAAGTAAAAGAAAATTAAAATAAAATATTTTAAGAAACGTAACAACATTAAAGCAATAAAATGTTTAAGAACAGTAACAACATTAAAATAATAAAAAAAATTAAGAACAGAAACAATATTAAAACAAAATTTTTTTTGAATAATAACAACATTCAAACAGATGTTTCATGTATAAACTATAAAAAGAGAGATGTCAGCCTGTTCAACACAACTTTAAACCTAGAATAAAACTTATAGAATACCATGTAGTATTTACACTTATGATGGAGAAGGCGTGGCTGTTAGAACTGTATACCTAGTATTATGTACACTGTATTATGTACTGTCCGGGAAGATCTGAATGTAAAGGATGGTCAGAATTAGTGAACTAATTCAACCAGGTGCTAGGCATTAATATCTAGATCAGGAATAAGAAATTTGTTAGACCGTGAATTCCTGTCCAACAAATTATATGAGAATCAGCAGCTGAAGACGAAAGAGAAGAACAATACTCGAAACAAGGTAGAATGAAAATTAAAACACTTCTTTAGAATAGACTGATCACCGACAATTTTAACTTTCCCAATAAGCCAATTTTTTGCGCAATTGAAGAAGAGACGGACATTATGTGTTTTTGAAGAGTAGATTCTAAGAGTCATACAGAGCTAAAGGAACATTATCAATGCTGAGATCTGGATGTAGAGGAGCAACTGTCCTCACAATCATACTTTGAGTTCTGTTCATTCAGCTTCATGTCCCATAATTTGCACCATGCACTAATTTTAGCTAGATCTCCATTAAAGGATTCAGCAACCCCAGATCTACATTCATGAGATGGAATTGATGCAAAGAGTTGCATCATCTGCATATGCAACAAGCTTGTTTTGTAGGTCAAACCACATGTTTTTGTGTATATAGTATGCAAAGTAATAGGCATAGAACATTACCCTGAGGAACACCCAATGTCACATTCCTATAGTCAATATGGTGCCCATCAACAACTTTTTGCAACCTATTTCTTAGAAATTCATTAGTGGTGCTAAGAAAAGACCCACCCACTCCCAGTTGTTTGGAAACAAGGGCCTCATGATTTACGCAGTCAAAGGCAGCACTAAAATCAAGGCCAATCATATGAACTTCCTAACCACAAGCAAGAGATTTCTGTACCGCATTGGAGGTTGTAAGAAGGGCATCACATGGTCCAATGCCTTTACGAAATTCAAATTGCAAACCAGGGAACTGATGATCACCTTCCGCAAACCTGTTTAGACGGTTTGCCAAAAGATGTTTAAAAACTTTAGATAACATTACTAGCTAAGCTATAACCCTAGTTGGAAAAGCAAGATGCTATATGGCCAGGGCTCCAACAATAAAAAATAGCGAAGTGAGGAAAGGAAACAATGAAATAAATAGTCTACAAGAGAAGAAATGAAAAATTAACATAAAATATTTAAAGGACAGTAACAACATGGAAACAAATCTTTCATATATAAACTAAAAAATCTCCAAGCAATAAAGGAAGAGAATGATATAGAAAAGTGTGCCCGAGTGTTCATTATTTCAATAGTTTGTTAATTATATAGACATGGATAAAGTCAGTTAATGAATGCCCACTTCTAAGACCTGCGTGCACTCTTGAGTGATTAAAGTCCAGCTGTCATTCTGTTTAGCGTAATATGATCTTTGTAAATATTTTGTATATTACGGAGAGTAGACTTAATGGGGTGGAGATATATATATATATATATATATATATATATATATATATATATATATATATATATATATATATATATATATATATATATATATATATTATGTATTTATATGTACATATATTATACATGCAGTAAATATTCATTGTATATCAACATCATCTCCTACGCCTTTAGATTCAAAGGGCCTTGATTAAATTTTGTCAGTCTTCTCGATCTTGAGCTTTTACATGAATACGTTTTCATTCATCATCTCTTACTTCATGCTTCATAATCCTCAGCCGTGTAGGGCTGGGTCTTCTATTTCCTATAATGCCTTGTTGGAGCCCAGTTAAAAGTTTAGTGAACTAATCTCACTTGGGGAGTGCAAATAGCTTGCCCAAACCATCTCCATGATTTCATCCACGTATGACACTAGTAATCCCTCTTATAGTTTCATTTTTATCTGTGTAATTTGAAAAATGAAGTCGAATGTTGCAATAATTAAAAAAAAAAATGGGGAAATTGTCAGTAAACTGGTATTTACAGAATAAAAAGATTTTATATAGAATAATTTTATTTTATTATTCAGCCGAATAAATGAATAAGCTTTATGCTCATATTTAACTTTAAATAATTTATCTTTATTCTATGCGTGGAAATAATAACAGACTTTAAATAATTGAATTATATTTTTTTTCTCTTTCCAAATTTACCCCTATATGACCAATTAAAATAGTTCCACTGAAATGGTTTTAGTGACTTCCCTTATGTTAGTTTAATTTCGATTGATTTTCTAGTTGATTAGATACAAACTATATCTTTTAGCAATAAAAAAAAAAATCCGCAAATAATATTCCATTGGCCGCGCTCTCGCTTATCCTTGATACGAAGACCGGCATACAAATAATTACCTGGTTTTATTGCGATATATCTCCCGAGTACAGTTAGGCAGAGCACTAATCCCCCCCCCCCCAGTAATGTTTCTTTTTGCATACATTCCTCTATAAACCAAAGCAGAGACAGCAATTGGCTAGCAACTTACCTCTGCTGCTGACTTGGGTCTTCTCTCTCTCATCTTGGTGAAAACTATTAAATTTTGCTCCAAAATGCTAGTACGACAACCCCCTTCCCATTCTGAGACCAACATTATAAAACTCGAATCAAATCGCTCCTTGGGTCAACTCAAAGTGGACTCTGGGGAACAGCCCATTCGTCTCTTTTATTCATATAGTTTGGCATTGGAAAGATTGCCCTGACTATGAAGTGAGTATAAGAGCATGACGCTGTGAGTTGTTTTTGGTGTAGGCAGCATTTAATTTTGGTCATATATTTTCGTTTGAGAGAGAGAGTACTCGATCTTTTTTAAAATTTAAAAGAAAAACTAGAAATCTATTTGCTTACGACAACTCTTAACCTAGTTGCTAGAGTTTTCACGTGTAAGGGGCACCTACAAGACACTTTTATTAGTTCAATACAAGTGTCTTGGACTCATGAGAAAAGGCATACAGTATGTTATAGTTATTCATAGTTAATGGATCTCAACATTACTTGGACGGGTGGAGGGAAGCAGTGAACTATTACACTACTTGAGTTTCAGTTATGTTTAGGAAGCTTTTGTGGATTGATAATCTTTGCTTCACATTTTTTACCATTTATATGAATATTTCTTGGTTACATGTGAACCAATTTGAAAGTTGAATAGATTGCTAGAAAGAACAGAATGAGTGTTTTACTTTCAGTAGATGAATATGTTTGCAAATTCTTATTGTATTTTCAGCATTTTCAAACTTGAAAAATATATTGAAAAATAATTAGGTGGTAAAAAAACTCACATTTTTCATAAACCGGCCGTATGGTAAATTAATAGAGAAAAATACAGTTCTTATTAACTCTTGACCGTCATTGTACGCAATTTACTTCCCATAAAGTTTAAGTTATTTGGAGCCATTGGACGCAGTTTACTTTTAGTGATAAAAAGTTTGCAGCAATTTTTCTTGACATAGATAATGATGTCCTCCTCTAACAGATCTTTGTCATGTGACCAGAGTGATTAATTAGTATCCCATTGTTTTCTCAATTGTCTTGTTTGTATCTCCAGCATTTCTCATTCTTTATTTGAATCTTGTTTTTTTCTGAATAGCTTTTATATTGATTTAGCATAATGCTGGAGGCCACATACATCGAATGAAAAATTTCATGAAAATGTTGAAAACGAATGGAAGTACCAAAGTGACTCCTAGACAACTGAAACATTATGGAGGCCAAAAGTGACGTTGATGAAACTGTAAATGTAACAAAGGAAGATGTGTCTGATGAGGGGTAGAGAACAGTGGAAATGAAAGTGACAATGAAGAAAATATTTCAAAGGAAATAAAAAGATTAACGGAAAAGACTGCTAAAGCGGGTAAACAGGCATGCAAAGAAAAATAAATAAAAGTCATGTATACCATAGCAGACCCAGATGTTTAGGCATGAAAACAGAATCCCTTCTATCTAGTTGCATTGGGTGTAGGAGTAGAAGCTGGAGGAGAGGAGGAGAACTCAGAGTAGTAGTTTGAATAGTCAGAGAGGAAAAGTAACCTAGGAAGAAAGGAAATAAAAAACAATATATGAGAGGTGAATAAAAAAATATATCAAAGACCAGTAACATCATTAAAATTGGGGGAAAAGTTCATAGGGAAAATGAGTGACCAAGAAAACACAAGTGAAAGAGAAGAAAGGGCAAATATATGAGATGAAGTCTATTGATACTGATGGTGAGATTGGTAAGTGATGACCAAAGTGAGGTAGGAGTGATGAGTGATGAATATTGTGAATACGGTGGATTGGGAAAGGATGAAGACACAGTTAGTAATGGGGATAGTTTACAAGGAACTTCCTTTGGGTCAAGGCAATCCCGCAGTTCCAGGTCATAGGGACAAAAGCAGACACATTTTGCTGAGAATATACTTGTACTGTGTGTTGGAGGTGACGATGGGTAAACAGAAGACCCCACACCACCCACATATCCTTTCACTGTGACCCCGGGAATGAATGGTCCTATCCCAATCACTCATCTTTGTTTTCAAGTCCTTTTCACGACCAAGATTCTTTTTTACCCAATGGTTACAGTAAATTATTGAAGGAGCCAATGCAGAGGCTGTTGTCTTAAACATGGAATGGACTACCGAAGACAGTATTAGTCTTAAACATGGATTGCCATATGGATTGAAGTAACTGTCTTGTCCCAGATGAGGATGATCTAGGCAGGAAGCGAAACTTACTTGATAGCGTCTTTCTCGGCTACGATGTCACTTGGGTGTTTTGAGTCGATAGGAAAGTGCTTCCACACGTTTAACATGCAGGCCATACTGAAGCATAGTACCAACATATTGAATGTCATTCAGACCATCACAGTACATCTAAGAAAGATGCCCCCAAATATATCACTCAACCACGGGATATTTCAGTAGAAGGGACTCCTCAGTCAGTGTATATAATCTGTCAGTCAATGTATATAATCCGAAATCAACAAAGTACAGCTTAAAATCATATTCTCTGTGAGAGGCTTAGTTGGGTTATGTCCTTAATTTTATCATTTACTTTGAGGTTTCTTCGTATTTGTATGACTTTCTTTTCTGATTAATGGATGAGCACCTAAGCAAAGGTTACATGTTTTCATGGATACTTTTTACAATTCGGTTACCCTTGCAGAGGATTTTTATGAAAATTACACATACTATGCTGCAACTCTCCACCTTATTAAAGGTTCCCCAAACTGCCTGAAGGACATGGCAAAAACTTAGTCCTAGCATCATTAAGGACTGTCTTTAAGGAGGAAGTCCTAGCATCATTAAGGTCTGTCTTTAAGGAAATACAACACTTGTCAAATACTGGCAGGATGGGGGGGGGTAATCACACTTATGACTGCTAATTCATACAAAGCCTGTAACAAGCAGTTAATTCATAAATGGAGGGTAGGAGAAAGGACACTTTGTGGATGAAGAAATGAGTATGGAGAGGACAGAGGTGGTTAGGCAGTGCATACATACCCTATATGGGGCTGTGGACCTTATTTTATCAGCTGATGAATTATCATTGGTTTGCGAAGTAAGTCTACTGAAAAAGAACTACCATTTTATACTGATTCCACCTTGCACCTTTAAATGTTTTTGCCTTGTACTTGTTGGTTAGTTAAGTCATGGAATTTTTTTTTTTTTTGTGTATTTAAAGTTATTGTTAATGTTATTCACTACTATAATGAAGATTGTGTGGACTTGCTGTGGTTCCATGATGGACCCTGCCCCTTCTTTGCCTGTGGACAAAATATATGATGGTTCTACTCATGGTCTTGAGCCTTCAAATGATGGTACTTGGAAACAAGAGATTATTAAAAGTTAGATTCAGTAACATTCATGCCCCAGTAAAGGGTGGCACCCCGCCAGGTTGTGACATGTTGAGCTCAAGTGCTTAATTGTTTCGATTGTGTTATGATGCCTGGTGGGCATAATAGTAGTGATAACATTAGAATTATTGAGTGTTATAAATGCAAGTGAATGTAAAGAAGTCTTCAGTGAATAACATTAACGTAAATTTCAACTGGGATGGTGAGTAGGAGATTCCACATCATACTTATGATGGTGATGTTACAATAAAGCAATTCCCACATACCATACGGCTGATTAAAAAGAAAACGAAACTTTATGCTAATCCAGCTTTGACATTAGAAAAAGGATTAACGACATCCAGAATTTCTTTGTGAACCAGGTGTTACAACATTTCAGATATGAATTAATAGTGACTGAAGATTTTAATAATGACAGCCAAGAACAAAAACTATTCTCTACTGAGAAGCAGAAAAAGGCAAAGATTGCCTATTGTAGAAAGATCAGAGAGCGGTCTCTAGACAAAATTCAAAAGTGCTCACATACGAGGCTACAATTCATATTTCTGAACTAGCTTGGTAAGACCTTGAATCAAGATTGGTGGTGACCCATATTACCCAATAATAACTAACAAAATAGTAATTTACACACCCTATTTCTTTGTTTTGGCTGCTTTGGGATACAGTATGGTGATGCTGCTGATCTTGTTATTTTACCCAAGGTGCCAAACAGTGAACACAAATATTTATTACAAGACCCTCGACGATTATTTGGAGGACACATCAGACGAAGAATATAGAGTGCATACCTGACTGGTCAGGTAGCGTTGTATAGTGCTTACCAGACTGGTCAGGCGGCGGTACAGAGTGCACACCCGACTAGTCAGGCGGCGGTACAGAGTGCACACCCGACTAGTCAGGCGGCGGTACAGAGTGCACACCCGACTGGTCAGGCGGCGGTACAGAGTGCACACCCGACTGGTCAGGCAGCGGTATGCAGTAGAGTGCACACCCGACTGGTCAGGCGGCGGTATGCAGTAGAGTGCACACCCGACTGGTCAGGCGGCGGTATGCAGTAGAGTGCACACCCGACTGGTCAGGCGGCGGTATGCAGTAGAGTGCACACCCGACTGGTCAGGCGGCGGTATGCAGTAGAGTGCACACCCGACTGGTCAGGCGGCGGTATGCAGTAGAGTGCACACCCGACTGGTCAGGCGGCGGTATAGATTGCATACCTCAGTGGTCAGGTTGCAGTCAAGCAGTGTCGGCTGCCATTAACCGCAAAAACCTTAATGCTCCTAAAAAGTAGTGCCAAAAAATTAGATGGTAACATGGTGTTGAGGCAACTTTTTGCTGGCTAGCGAATTAGTAAACCATGTGATGATAAATGTATTGATGATAAGAATAGGTATGGTGATAGTAGCAGTGTTAGAACTGTAGTTTTCATAATATGACTAAAATCATTTGCATGTCTTAAATTAATAATTTTATGACTGTTAGATATAATAATCTCACAAATCCGTAATTTCTTTACCATTATGATAAAAATTTTCTTTTCAAGTAACGGACAAAGCTCATGTAGCAAATGGTAGCAAAAGTTTTGTTAAATGGCAAAGGAAAATGATCGTATGAATAACGAGTATTATCCTTTGCTACGTTTTGTTCGAAGGACTAAATATTATTGCTTAGTAACCAGACACACATGCAGTATGTATATCAGACGCTACTGACGGTTCATTTCATGTGACTTCTTTTTCACAAGCATATATTGGCTACTGGAATGAACGAAGGTAAGGAATATGTAGATATGGAACCGAATAAGATACTTGAAACTAATTTCAGTATGGTGCCTGCACATATTTTAATAAATATATCAAAGATTTATTTCAGAATGTGTACATTTATTTGTGGAAGTAACTCTATCTTTACCATGAGAGTGAATAATTTCCATAACCTTTTGCATTAAGTTAACGTTTGTAGAAAAAAAAAAACTCGACTATCGTAGTAAGATATCATTTCGTTTTACAATATAATTTTTTTGTTTTGTTTTACATTTAGATAAGGAATATTGCAAGATGAAAATTGTCAATTGATGAAGATATGTACATAAAACTAATTATGGGTAAGCGTGTATAAAGTTTCCTTTTCAGCTCCCCCAAGAGATTAAGTAACAAAGCATATGAACACATTACAGTATTGTTTATTTTTATAATCTTTATTGCTTCCTGGAATGGGAGCTCTTAATACTTGAGAATTTTACTATGGTAGGTACAATTACATTGGTAATTTGAGGGGGGAATTTACCTGTCTTTAAGTTGCGGAATGAGAGTTCTTAGTTCCCATAACACGTTTGAATCATACTCGCTCCTTCCAGTGCCTTTATAAAAAGGCCCCATTTCATGAGAGCATTTCTCAAAGGGGTAATCAACCTAAATAACATAGAATATCCTTCGTCCCAAAGCAAAGAATAATTGTTTTTGAAGTTTTTCATAACATTGTGGAGATTAGTTCTTCGAAATCTTGACATTGAACATTGCTAACACTGCTTCCAGTCTCGTCTCTTATTCAAATTTTGTTGACTTGATCTGCTAAATAAATAGACATATATTCATGCGGTCATTATTTGATATAGCTTGTGTGTGGGTGTGTGTGTGTTTGTGTGTGAGAGAGAGAGAGAGAGAGAGAGAGAGAGAGAGAGAGAGAGAGAGAGAGAGAGAGAGAGATTATTCCAAGAATACGGGCGTGCACCTTAAAGAACAATCCTTACAAGTATGTTATGTGTGTGTGTACTTTGGCTCCGTAAAGCAAGCTTAATGTGAGGTGCAGAAACTGGATAAACGAAAAAAGGACTCCGTAGTATGCGTGGTTACCTATGATAGGCGCTGGTGTTCCAACTCTCCAGTCTTGCTGACTTATAATAGCCACATCAAATATATCTATATATTATGACAGAGTAATTGATATTACTGTATAATTAATCAATATTATCCAAGGTCATATGGGGCATCAACTCTCCAACAGTTGGACGAACAAATTTTTTCCTCACCTCACCCAACACGTGAAATGCCATC